>NC_057806.1:132799560-132874686 GCF_018294505.1 Triticum aestivum
CTCCCCCTCTTCTCTGCCCTCCACCCCCTTCCATTAATGCCTTCCCTCTTCTCTCCCTCTCCTCTCCCACTATCTCCCTTGCTCTCTCTTTCCCTAGCTAGCTAGCTAGCTAAGAGCTATACATCTAGAGCTACTAGGTAATTAAGAGGAAAGGTGCTCGATATCCCTCTCGACACATAGGTGAGAAAAAAAGGTGTTTGTGTGGATAGACCGAAACTATATATATATATATATGGGCGACATGAGAATATACATACCGAATTGTGTGTGGCATAATTAATTTGAGTTGCCTACATTGTGTAGTTGATGAAATAATGTGGGTGACACGAGTTGCCTATGTTTTGCCGAAATATCAATTCAATTCCGTTTCGGTGAATTTCGGGCAAACTCAATATGTCCTATGTTTAGGGAAGGTCATGCCGAATTTTTGTATGAATTTGATCCATGGATGCATATATACGTTGTTATAATATTTGCTCCGCGCGCAAGCGATCATGAAGGTCAATGGAAGGATGGTGGAAAGATACTGGCAATCCGCTGTGGATGACATGTATGAAAAAAGACTGAAGGATGTTTTATGTCCGTGTCGAAAATGCAAAGGAATAGTCTGACCCCTTTGAGGGTGGTACATTCAAGGCGCACTTGCTCATGCATGGTTTCATGCAAGGCCATACTCGATGGATAAGTGAAGATGATGATGAGGAGGAGGAGGACGTCGACGGGGCAGGAAATAACGACATGGGGCCACCAGACAAAGAGATGACCGATTATGTGCCCGATGAGTAAGATGGCCTCAGAAATGTCGATGGAGAAGAGGCAGTTCAAGGTGGAGAAGACACAGACATGCCACCGTCCTTGTCGCTACTAAGTTCAGCCACGTGGGGCCCGCATGTTTGAGACCTGCTTCGCAAGAAGACGACTAGCAACAGAGCTGCTTCTAGAGAGGAGGCCAAACTGGCGCAACTGAAGGTAGACTCAATGACTCCTTTGTATGATGGTTGCAATCCCGTGGTGACCCGCTTGAGTTTCACACTAGAACTTCTAAAGACGAAGGGAAAAACAAATGGACAGATGCAAGCCTGGATGAGCTTCTGAAGTATCTAAAGAAGGTTCATCTCGCGGGAAGCCTGTGTCCTACTAGTGTCGAGGAGGCAAAGAAAATTGTATGCCCTCTTGATCTGCCACACATTAGATATCACACATTCATCAATGATTGCATCATATATCGGAACAAGCACACGCAAAAAACCATCTATCCAAAGTGCAATGATTCATGATATAAAAAGGCCAGAAAGAAAGCTCCACAGAAAGTTGTATGGTACTTTCCGATCACTCTGCGTCTATAGTGGTATTTCGTAGATCCTAAGAAAGCAAAGCTCATGCACTTGCACGCAAAGAGGGTCAAGCCAGATGACGGAGATGATCCAAAGCTGAGACACCTCACAGATGCTAGCCAGTGGCGAGCATTAAATGCTGAATTTGATTTTTTCGCAAATGATCCAAGGAACATCGTGCTTGGCGCTAGTAGTGATGGCATGAATCCATTTGGCAACTAGAACACCAACCATAGCACATGGCCCGTGTTTGTATGGATGTACAACCTCCCCCCTGGTTGTGCATGAAGAAAAAATACATACACATGGCTATGCTTATTCAAGGGCCGATACAACCGGCAAATGATATAAATCTGTATCTCGGGTTACTGAAAGAGGAGCTACCGACCTTCTGGACAACTCCGGCCAAGACATGGGATGCAAGCAAAGGAGATTATTTCTACATGAGAGCCGCGCAGATCACGACGGTGCAGGACTATCTCGGTTACGGATATATCTCCGGCCAGGTGTGCCATGGATATTGCGGATGCACGAGGTGCATGGATGATTCAACTTCTCTGCAGCTATCGAGAGATGGCGGGTCTTCGAAAATCATGTACATGGGGCATCAAAGATGGCTCGAGAAGGATGACCCGTGGAGAAAGCGTGGAGATCTATTCAATGGTAAGGTTGAGCATCAAGGTCCTCCACGTAAGCGTAGCGGTGCAGAAATATATGAGTTATTGAAGAATTGGGAAGAGTACCCCTCGCCGGGAAAGACGAAGAAAAAGGTGTCGGAGCCCCTGCTGAAGGTATGGAAGACAAGATATGCTTTCTGGGACTTGGAATACTGGCCCATACTCGACACACCTCATAGCCTTGATCAAATGCATATCACAAAAATATCCTTGAGAGTTTGCTTGGAACATTGATGAACATGCCGGAGAGGACCAAGGATGGGCCGAAGGCAAGAAAAACTTGGAATTTTTGAATATCAGGAAAGATCTCCAAATGCCCGGTAAAAGGTCGTCAGGGGAGACCAAGATGGAGACGGAAGATAGGGGCAAAAAGTAAACAAGAAGGAAGAACAATATTGCCCCCCCTCTTGCTTCACCTTAGATCTGAAGGAGGTCCATCAATTGTTCAAGTGCCTTGCCAGAATCAAAGTTAGTTCCGGATACTATGGGAAGATAAGTAGATATCTGGACACTAAGAAAAAAAGGTTCAGTGGGATGAAGTCTCACGACTGTCATGTGATGATGACACAGTTACTCCCGGTTGCACTTAGAGGGTTTATAGACACACATGTGCATGAGACGCTTACTGACCTATGCCACTTTTTTATGCTATCTCTCGAAAGTCGATCAGTGTGAAGCAACTCCATAGGCTACATGAAGAGATCATTTTCATACTGAATGAGTTAGAGATGTACTTCCCGCCCGCGTTCTTTGATGTCATGGTGCATCTATGTGTCCACATCGTGGACGACATCATCGACCTAGGGCCGACATTCCTGCACAACATGATGCTGTTCGAGAGGATGAATGGGGTCATCAAAGGATTCATTCATAACATGTCCCGTCCAGATGGAAGCATAGCCCAGGGATATCTGACCAAATAGTGCATCTCTTTCCGTGAGAGTTATCTAGTAGGCACCGTAGACCCTATTGTTGGTTTGCCCGTCAATAAGCACTGTGGAAGGCTCGAAGGCGAAGGTCACACCAATGGTCATAGGGATGTGAATGTGTTACGCTTGGGCCGACAAAATGACCTTGACAGGGCAAACTTAGTAGTGCTACAACACCTTGATGTGCTAGAAGATTTCGTGACACCGCACAAAGAGACCATCGCAAAAAAGTACCATGACCGTGGGGTGCATAGGACGGACGCTGAAGTTATTAGAGAGCACAACTCCACTTTCTTGTGTTGGTTCAAAGAGCGAGTTATGGCTAATCCCCTGGAAGAGGGTTGTCCGAACGGAACGCTCATATACGCCTTAGCACATGGCCCCTTGACCAACCTCGCGACTTATCAAGCATACGATATCAACGGATACACGTTCTACACGAAGGAGAAAGATATAAATAGTGATGACCAAAACTCAGGGGTGACGATGGAAGCCATGACCGGGAATGTAATTAAAAGATATTACTGAAGGGTCGAAGAGATATGGGAGCTTAACTACTTTGGATTTTATAGCGCGATGATTTCTATGTCAGATGGGCTAAGAATGTACAGAGAGAAAACTGACATTTCACTACCATGTGTATACCTGACTCCGATAGCGGTACCGTCAACGCCATCGCCAAAAATGAGCCATGGGTACACGCTAAACACGTGACACAATGTTTCTTCATAACTGATCCGATCAATCCTAGCCGTGGTGTCATGAGGAGAAGCAAAAGGAGCATCGCCGGAATGGATGGAGTCGCCAACGAGGAAGACTACGACTAGTATGGTGATCCGATGAGGGAAGATGATGCTGATGACGATGAAACATACATCAAAAGAAGAATGAAGACTACATTACCTACGAAAGATCGTAATCCCTGGAGAAGGAAAAGTCACGACCATGGGCTCAATTATTCGACAATGAACAAAAGAGGGAAGAAGATCAGTCTGAAGCGTCGTCGTTAGCGATCAAATGATGTAATATATATTATACTAATTATTATCCGGAGGGTAACAGTGGTATTGCTCCAACGACAGACCAAATTAAAGGAAGGAAAGTGCAAATGAAATATAAGAAAAATAAAAGTACAAATGAAATAAAAAGAAAAAGAAAAAGAAAGGAAGTTTTGCAAAATAAAATCAAAGAAAAATAAAAAGGAACTAAGAAGTTGTGGAAAATGAAATGAAAGAAAAATAAAAAAGAAAGGAAGGAAGTTAGTGGGATATGAAAAAGAAAGAGAAAAATAAATTAAAAAGAATAATAAAAATAAAAAGAGAAATAAAAATAAAAATAAAATAAAATAAAAAGAAAGGAAGGAAGTTTGTGAAAGAGAAAAAGAAAAATAAAAATAAAAAATAAAAAGTTAGCAGTAGCGCTTTTTGGCTTGGGCAGCGTTATAGCTAACTTAGCTATAGCGCATTTTGTCAAGACGCGCTATAGCTAAGAAAAATAAAAATAAAAAGTAAATTAAAAATAAAAATAAAAATAAAAATAAAAATTTAGCAGTAGCGCATTTAGGCTTGGGCAGCGCTATAGCTAACTTAGCTATAGTGCGTTTTGCCAAGACGTGCTATACCTAAGTTGCCTACAGTATCGGTCCGCCAGCTCCAATCTATTTCCTCTCTCTCACCCTCTCCTCCTCTCGATTCCCTTTCTCTATGAGCTTGCGCCGCCGTCGATGCTGCACCCGCCCACGCCGCCGTTGACGCAACACCCGACCCCGCACCCGCCCACGCCGTTGTCGACCCCCCGGCCCGGCCCCTCCCCCGAGAACGACGCCTAACCCCCTCTCCCTCCGACGACCCCGACCCCGGCCGTCCCCAACACTGAGGTGCTCCATCCCTCCCTCTTATCCTTCTCTCTCTCTCTCTCTCTCTGACTGGTCTCTCAGCAGATCGAAGTTACGTAGGCGCAGATTGATGAGGAGGAGAAGGATGCCCACAACTGTACCCCCTCTGCCCCAGCGACCGTGACACCAACCCCCTCAGCCCCACGCCGGCGACCCCGACGTGCGGTGAGCCACCCCTTCCCTCCCCTCCTCTTGTTCTTTGACATGAGTAGAGTAGATAGAAAATGAAAATGTGCTTTGACATGAGCAGAGAGTAGATAGAGAATTAAAATGAGCTTTTACAGAATATTGAAATGAAAATTAGCTTATGTTGCTTTGTTTTAAATAGCTTATGTTGTTGTCCATTTTGAAAATGAGGATTTTTAATAGCAGTGGATGGAGTTGTTTTGTTGCGCTAGTTGATCTTTTTTTTCATTAGCAGTGGATGGTGCTGTTTTGCTGTCCATTTTGAAAAAAACTTATGTTGGGCAGCAATGTTCATGATTGTGTATTTGTCACCAGCTTGTTAGAGTGCTCATAATGTGGCTGTTAAAATGGTTGTTAGAGTGTTGAAATGCTTGCTGTTAAAAAAGTGCACAAGTCAGCTACTTCAGAACATAGTGCTTATTGTCATTTGCAGGGAAATCGATTGCGAGTGACCTATGTTTTGCCAGAAATGTTGATTCATTTGCATTCCGACAAATTTCAGGCGCTCTATTTGTGCACTTTCTAGCAAAGGTCAAGCCGAAATTTTCCGTGAATTTCGGCATGACTTGTGCTAGAAAGTTGGACATATCAAGTGCTCGAGATTTGTTGTGACGGGAATGAAATGACATTTCCGGCAAAAGAAAGGTCACTTTTTTTCATTATTCACTTTATTATATAAAGCTCGATAATTAAACGACTATGACATTGAACCCTAGGAAACATGACCGACACCGATGAGGCCGGAGGTTCTCAGTCCCAATTACGTCAAGCACACGCCTACCTTGACTTTCTGGCAGATCAGGAGAGAGAGCAAGCTGGGTGTCAGGACCCCCTTGTCATGACGGAGGATGACAGTGGTGGCGCTAGCGCCGACAATGATGCCGCCAACGACACCGGCACTGAGACTAGCGCTGATGATGTTGTTAACTACAACACGGAAGGTGGGACCTCCCAAGCCAGTGAGGGAAAGAAGGAAAAGAGGACACGACGCCCAAATGAGCTCGGCACTGGAAGAAGGGTGGTCACGGCGGTGCACCCTGGCGAGTTCGAGCCAGTAGAGCCGCGGGAAGTGGCAGCATGTTACGGCAACCAACTAGCATGCATCCTATGGGATACCGCTAACATTAACACCACAAAAATACGAAAGAATGAACATTTGAAGAAGATGCTCCTAACTAGGTTGCACGCAAGATTCCTGTTCCCCGGTTGGAATGACGATGTCGACCCATGGGATGATGATGCCATGAAATAAATCAACAACAAACCCCTAGGGAAGTTCAACAACGCATTGAGCGCTTGGAAAACTAGGGTGAAAAGGGAGATTGAAGTAGACCATGAAACCTACACCAAGATTCTTAAAGGCCATCCAAAAATTACGATAGAGGACTTTGAAAAGTTCAAGGACACTTGCAATGAAGAAGCTGCCAAGGCCAGGTTGGAGAGAGGCAAGCAGCTGCAGGCAAAGAACATGGGGAACCACCACCTTGGAAGTCGTGGTTACACGGGAAAGAGGCCCGTGTGGGCTAAGGAGGACGCAGAATGTGAACGTCACGGGATCCCGGACCCATTGGCTGAGTTCACCGACCAGCAGGAGCACGACTTCATCAGGTCCCATTCTCGTGGGACCCCAAAAAAGATTTTTTTCACCGCGGGCCGACTAGGAAATTCATGAGATTACTGGTAATTATCCTTTTACCACTTTACATATTAGCTTCTGATCAATGAAGTCTACTACATTATAGTCGCATTCGTAAATGATTCATGGTCCATTTTGCAGAGAGAGCAACACGAGCTTGCGGCCGAAAGCAACTCGTCGACATAGTCGACTCAGTCATCGACGAAGTACAAGTGGGATAATCCTTTCAACCGGGCCATTAACATAATGATGGGACACCCGCCCGGCCAGCGGTGGCAATATGGACGTGTGCACGGCGCCGGGGATGGCGCCACGTGGAAGTACTATTATAATGAGGACCCCAAGGCCAAAAGTTAGAGATAGAAGTTCAGTCAAGTGACTATCGACGAGAAGGTGGCGCGGGCAATGGAGAAAGCAAAAGCTGAGATAATCGCTGCCTGTAGAGATGATATGGTGGTTGCCTCTACAATCTTGATTCTAACTGTGGTCACATGGGTGCAACAAAATCCAAACGCGCCACCAAGTGATTTTCCCATGCCCAGCTTCACCGGGAGCAACTCAATGAACACCGCACCCATACCCGTACCTAGTATGGAAACCACACCCGCATCTCCTCCAGCACCTGCTCCTGCACCCAGCTGTCACATCAGCCCTAGATCCATCTCTGGCTTGAATGTCGGGTCGTCGACATTGGCTGAGCTCGAAGCCCTCACGGTAAATATGTGTCGCACCTTCATCAGCTCAACTAATTAATTAATCTTCAGTTGCCGTTCTTTTTGGATCTTTGACGCTGCACGTATATGTCTTTGTAGGTCGACTCCACTCCGTGCACCCTCCTTTACCACATGAAGGGCGGGTAGGTGGATGTGGGGAAGGGTACTATAGTGAATCCCAACGATCAATTGTTCCACCACCGGAAGATGTCTGATAACGCCTTAAGGGTCTCTGTGGTGAGTGTGAAAGCGGGCTACGAGGGTTTCCCTCGTCTGATACAAACTGATGGAGAGGATGACGAGACCCCAACGCAGCTTGGCCAATGCAAAAATTGGTCGATCACATGGCCGAAAAATCTTCTTTGTGTCGAGGTGGCCGGGAGCACACCAATGGGACCTTAGGAAGGTATGACCACAACCCCATCTACACAAGTACAACCATCGTCTGTGCTGATTGCTGAGATAGAGAGACACGAGGAAGGAGGGCCAACCGTTCCGGCAGATGATGCCACCTACCCCATGGATATGGATCATGACATGGAGGAGGCCGATGACCCTCTCCAGTATTTCAATACCGGCTATGAAAATGAAGTACCAATGAGTCAACCATATAAATATGAGATGCAGGTACCAGAGCTGGAACGTCCTCGGGAGTGCAAGAAGCCTTTGTTCATGCAATCCTCGTAGGACACGCCTCCAGATGTCTGTTCCAACCAAGCTCAACTAATTAGCCAGAGTAGTCCAATGCTGAGCCCGGCAACACTAGGGGTGGTGCTCAGGGAGGGTCTGCTAGACCCACCAGCACCTCAGCCCAGCAAGAAGAAGCAGAGGAAGAGACCGATTGCGAGAAAATCCAATAAAGCTGACAATGTTGGTTCTAGTAGCCAGTTGCCTTCGACCAAGGTTGAGAGTGTACCGATGAAACATGCGCCATTAATCCATGTCGCGAGAGAGCCAATGGTACCGGCGAATACACTAGCTGCCATAACAGGGGATCTCAGGAGACTCCATGACCATGTGCTTTCGACAGAGAGAAGCCTCCTCGCCTCGGATGATTGAGGATACCCACTTTATACGGTTCATGTGCCGAGAAGTTGCAAGATGTACGTCCACACATGCCCCGCGGACCTGTTCTTCCTGAAGTTTGATTACATCTTCCAGATGTTTCAAATGAGGACACTCGATTTTACGTTCGTCCACCTGTATGCGCTGCACAAGAACTACATCCTCAGGAGAGAGCAAGTCACCGGTCTTGGAGTCGCGGACCCATACTACATGCATGAGGGCTTCTTGTCAATCAATGACGCCAACCGTCAATGTGTGAGTTAGTAAATCGAAGAATTCTTGCTCCGCAATAAGGACAAATAAATGATTCTCCTACCTTATCATCCCGGGTAAGTCATTCACAGATAGCACAATAACACATACATTCTTTCGTGCATTTCAATAATTACTTTGCATGCATGGAGGCTAACTTGATCGTGTATTTTGCGCAACGGGGGGTGTAGTCGTGCCATTCTCATCGTTCTTTACCCGTCTTACTCCCGCGCACTATATTTGGACCCGTCGAAGAACATATAGAAGAAAGATTACACACACATAAAGTATGTTCTGGACAGAGCTATGCTGGGCTTCAGCATGCGGGGTGGCTACATTCAATGCAAAAAAACAAATAAGACCGGGCTCTGTTTTGGCCACAAGACTTACTTCTGTTGCATCCAGCAACCGGCAAGAAGTGATAATGATGGATTCTACGTCATCCATCTAATGATGGAGTATAGAAGGGATGTGCAATCAATTTGCATGAAATCTTCATCTGATACCCATATCTAGAGATGGGCCGAAGTCTTTGGAGCTGTGCCGGATAATCAACTTCAAAATGATTTCTACCGGATCCAGCAGGAAATTGCGTCCATCATCATGAAAGAGAATGAGATGTTCTACGGCGGCCCAATATCGCGAGCTGACGTCCGAACCCGCATTGCCCTACAGCGTCAGGACATGACGCCTTTCACTAAGCTTGGGTCCACCCTCCCGGATATGGACAGATGGGAAGAGTGCACTTCTTAAACACAATGTGTATGTTTAGTTACTTGTTTCTGTATGACGAAACTATTAGATTTATGGTGTCGCGCTGTAGTTAATTACTTTCGGTACGATGAAATTTGTTAACTATGTTTACTATATATGTTGCTTCTATTTCATAACTGTTTCGTTGAATTCACTTCATGATATATATATATATATATATATATATATATATATATATATACGTGCATCTCTAACAGGTATATAGATCAACGATGGCGAGGAAGTGGTATGTCGTGTATGTAGGGCATGTTCTGGGTGTGTGTGATGAGTGGCTAGAGTGTCAGGCCCAAGTCTCTAGCTTCTCCGGCAAAAGCCGGAAAGGGTTTGATAGCAGAGCGGAAGCCGAAGCTAGTTACTTGAGATTCATAGCACAACATGGGATTCAGAACCAGCGCCGCTGCAAAACTACTACATAATACCGCTTTTGATCATCGTGATCGCTCTTATCTCGTATGTTATAGTTTAGGTAGATGATTAAACATGTGCCTAATGTGACAATGTAAGAGACATGTGATTATTAACTTGTATTGCTATTTCGAGATGATGATGAGATCGCCATCATTTGTGTTCGATAATGATGATATGATGAGACTATGTTGTACCACTTCTATGATGATGATGAGACATTCCTTTTTCATATAGTTTCAGTGTATGTGTATTATGTAATTGTATAAAACCTGTAAAAATACAAATACAGCAAAATAAAAAAAATAAAAAAACTAGCAGTAGCGTGGGGTTTTGGAGTAGTAGCAGCGCTGCCTTACTAGTAGTGTTGGTCGTAGAGCCACGCTACTAGTATTAGCAGTAGCAATGGACAGAGGCGCGCTACTCCTAGACATAGGTAGCAGTAGGGCTGGTTAGAACAAGCGCTACTGCTAAAAAATAGTTGTAGCACCGTAGTAGTAGCGTGCCTGCCCCCGCTACTAATAGCCAAAAAACTAGCGCTACTAGTAAGGGTTTCCCTAGGAGTGCAAGGTGGGAACAACCCACCAGGGCGCCCCTGAGCCTCCAGGCACGCCCTGGTGGGTTGTGCTCCCCTCAGAGCACCCCCAGGCGCTTCTTCGGCCCATTGATGTCTTCTGGCAAAAAAATCCATAAAAAATTTTGCTGCGTTTGGACTCCATTTGATATTGATTACCTGTGATGTAAAAAACATGCAAAAATAGCAATTGGCAATTGGCACTATGTCAATAGGTTAGTACCAAAAAATGATATAAAATGATTATAAAACATCCAAGAATGATAATGTAACAACATGGAACAATAAAAAATTATAGATTCATTGGAGACGTATCAGCAACCCCAAGCTTAATTCCTGCTCGTCCTCGAGTCGGTAAATGATAAAAACAGAATTTTTGACGTGGAATGCTGCCTAACATGTCATCTCATTTTCTTTATAGCATGGACATTTGGACTTTTACATGATTCAAAGCAATAGTCTAGTTTTGACATGAGACTTAAATACTCAAGCATATCAACAACAAACCATGTCTTTCAAAATATCAATGCTAAAATAAGTTATCCCTAGCCCATCATGCTCAATAATTGATCCATTCATGAAACACACTCGCATATTAGCTACACCCAATGATCAACTACAATCATAGTGCCCCCTAGTTGGTGCTTTATAAGAGAAGATGGAGACTCAAATAAAAATTGCATAAAGTAAAAGAAAGGCCCTTCGCAGAGGGAAGTAGGGATTTGTAGAGGTGTCGGAGCTCAAAGCGAACATTGAGAGATAAAAACATTTTGGGAGGCATAATTTTCCCACCAACGAAAATGACTTAGAGTTCCCCACACTTTCCATGCTAGATATATCATAGGAGGTTCCCAAACAGAAACTAAAGTGTATTCCTTTTTCTACCATACTTTCACTTTCCATGGATAACCGTATCCACGGGTGCCTTCCATACCAACACTTTCCAAGGAATTTATTATTTGACAACATAAAGTAAATTCATTTTTCATTTCGGGACTGGGCATCCCTAATACCTTTTCCATACTCTCGTGCAATGACAAGTGAATAAACACTCATCGTGAGAATAACACATCTAACATGGAAAATATCGGCCACCCCTCACCACCTCGCTAGCGGTACAAGCACACAAAAGAGAAATTTATTTTGAAAATTAGAGATGGCACACACAAATTTGCTTAGAACGGCAAAAGAATACCGCATATAGGTAGGTATAGTGGACTCATATGGCAAAACTGGTTTAAAGTATTTTGGATGCACAAGTAGTGATCATACTTAGTGCAAAATGAAGGCTAGCAAAAGATTGAGAAGTGACCAGCCAAGAAACGAATAATCTCATAAGCGAGCATTAAGCATAATTAACACCTAATACTACACCACAAGTAGGATGTAATTTTATTGCACAACTATTGACTTTCATGCTTGCATAGGGAATCACAAACTTTAACACCAATATTCTTACTAAAGCATAATTACTCATCAACATGACTCACATATAAAATCATAATATCTCAAAACTATTACAAGGAATCAAGTTTATTTTGTCCAATGATCTTCATGAAATTTTTTATTATATCCTTCTTGGATATCTATCACTTTGGAACTAGTTGTCATGTGTTGCTTTTGATAAGCTCAAACAAATATCAGTGAAGATCATGAGCATAATATTTCTTTCTCTCAAATTAATTTAAGTGAAGCAAGAAAGCATTTCTTCAAAAATACTAAATCACACTATGCTCAAAAAGATATAAGTGAAGCACTAGAGCAATTCCATAGCTCAAAAAAGATTTAAGTGAAGCATAGAGAGCAATTCTAACAAGTCATGGCATAATTTTGGCTCCCTCAGATAGGTGTGTCCAGCAAGGATTCAAGAATTAAAACACAAAGAAAAACAAGCAAAGACTCATATCATATAATACGCTCCAAGCAAAACTCATAGTATGTGATGAATAAAAATATAGCTTCGAGTAAAATACCGATGGTCGTTAGAAGAAAGAGGGGATGCCACTCGGGGCATCCCCAAGCTTAGTTCCTTGCTTCTCTTTGGATAATAGCTTGGGATGCCATGGGCATCCCCAAGCTTAGGCTCTTCTTACTCCTTATTCCTTCATCCATCATAAGATAACCCAAAACTTGAAAACTTCAATCACACAAAACTCAACAAAACCTTCGTGAGATCCGTTAGTATAAGAAAACAAATCACTACTTTAAGTGATGTTGCAAACCAATTCATATTTTATTCTTGCATTATATCTACTGTATTCAAACTTTTCTATGGAAAAAACTCTTCAAATAAAACCATAGAATCATCAAAACAAGCACACAACGTAAAGAAAACAAAATATATCAAAAACAGAACAATCTGTTGCAATCTGGGTATTTCTAATACTTCTCTAACTCCAAAAATTCTGAAAAATTAGGAAGAACTGAGAAATTTTTGTATTAATCTTCTTCAAAAATAATTGGTATTTTATCATGCTCTGATTAAAAACGCAAAAGTTTCTGTTTTTCAGCAAGATCAAATCAACTATCACCCAAGAAGATCCTAAAGGCTTTACTTGGCCCAAACACTAACTAAAACACAAAAAACACAATAATAACACTAGCATAGTTGTTCTAACACTCAAGAACAGTGAGCAAAAGACAAAAAAAATTATTCATTGGGTTGCCTCCCAACAAGCGCTATCATTTTATGCCCCTGGCTAGGCATAAGATTTCAATGATGATCGAATGAAAGATAGTACCTGAAACATGAAGGCAACATCATGTAGCATGTGAAAACACATTTAAGTCTAACATACTTCCTATGCATAGGTATTTTATAAGCAAACAAATTATCAAAACAAGCAAAGAATAGCATATGCAAGGAAGAAGAATAAAACATAGACAATCTCAACATGAAGAGAGTCAATTTAGAAAATTTCTACAACCATATTTCCCTCTCTCATAATAATTACATGTGGGATAATGTTAAAATTCAACAATATAGCTATCACATAACATATTCTCTATATGATCCATATGCATGCAACATTGACACTCTTCCAAAAGAGTGGGATTATTTTTACCTAAAGTTGACTCTCTTCCAAACCCACTTCTAATATTATCGCAAGCATATTCATCATGAGGTTTAAATAAAATTTTAAGATCATAAGAATCATTATCACTCCAATCATGATCATTACAATAAGTAGCGGACATAGCAATATTAGCATCCCCAAGCTTGGGGTTTTGCATATTATTAGCATGGTTGACATTAATAGAATTTATAATAACATCATTGCAATCATGCTTTTCATCTAAGGAGCTATCATGAATCACTTTATAAATTCCTTCTTTTAACACTTCATCACAATTTCCAGATTCATGAATCTCAAGCAAAACTGCATAAAGATAATCTAGTGAACTCAATTCACTAGCAATGGGTTCATCATAATTGGATCTCTTGAAAAGATAAGAAAGTGGATGAGGATCCATATCAATAGATTATTAGCAAGCAAAGATGCAAGCAAATAGAAGGCACATGGTAACACAAGTAGAGATAGCAAACAAGAGATCTGATGAGAAAACGGCGAACGAAAAAGAGGGCGAATAAAACAGCAAATATTTGTGAAGTGGGGGAGAGGAAAACGGGAGGTAAATGGAAAATAATGTAAATTGCAAGGAGTTGAGATTTGTGATTGGGAACCTGGTAGATTTTGATGATGTCTCCCCGGCAACAGCGCCAAAAATTCCTATTGATGTCTGCTAAAACTACGTCGGTATTTCTCCATAGAGGAAGGGATGATGCAGCACAACGATGGTAGGTATTTCCCTCAGTGATGAGATCAAGGTTATCGAACCAGTAGGAGAAGCAAGCAACACTAGGTAAACAACACCTACACACAAATAACGAATACTCGCAGCCCTATGTGTAAAAGGGGTTGTCAATCCCTTTCGGGTACCAACGCCAGAAATTGGCAAACGGCCGTGATAAAAAGATGATAGATAGCATAAATAGATCTCGGATAAAATAAATTACAGCAAGGTATTTTTGGATTTTTGGTTTAATAGATCTGAAAATAAAAACAAAGTAAAATAGATCGCAAAGGCAAATATAATAAAGAAGAGACCCGGGGCCGTAGGTTTCACTAATGGCTTCTCTTGAGAAAAATAGCAAACGGTGGGTAAATGAATTACTGTTGGGCAATTGATAGAACTTCAAATAATCATGACGATATCCAGGCAATGATCATTATATAGGCATCACGTCCAAGATTAGTATACCGACTCCTGCCTATAAGAAATACGAGGCTATAATCAATCATGCATATAAGAGATCAAAATAGACTCAAATAACATTCACGGATAAAAAGAGATAGATCTAATCATAAACTCAAAGTTCATCGGATCCCAACAAACACACCCCAAAAGAATTACATCATATGGATCACGAAGGGACCATTGTATTGAGAATCAAATGATAGAGAAGAAGCCATCTAGCTACTAACTACGGACCCGAGGTCTACAAAGAACTACTCACGCATCATAGGAGAGGCACCAATGGACTGGATTTGGTGTTTCTGGAACTTGCGGCGGCTCGAACTGATTTTCGTCGAGTCCCCTAGGGTTTCTGGAATGTTGGGATATTTATAGAGTAAAGGGGCGGTCCGGGGGACACCTGAGGTGGGCACAACCCACCAGGGCGCGCCTGGGCCTCCAGGTGCGCCCTGGTTGGTTGTGCTCCCCTCGGAGCACCCCCCCCCCCAAGCGCTTCTCTGGCCCATTGGATATCTTCTGGTCCAAAAAATCCACAAAAAGTTTCGCTGCATTTGGACTTCATTTGATATTAATTACCTGCGATGTAAAAAACATGCAAAAATAGCAACTAGCACTTGGCACTATGTCAATAGGTTAGTACCAAAAAATGATATTAATGATTATAAAACATCCAAGGCTGATAATATAACAACATGGAACAATCAAAAATTATAGATACATTGGGGACGTATCAGTAAGCGACACATAGAAGTGAAACCAATATCCTTGCACAATGCTCTATTTTGGACCAACACCCTCAGCACTCACCCACTTGCTTATATGGAAATAAGAATTCGCAAGTAGCGCTAACTCGTTATGCATTAATCGATTATCAGTATTATTATGTTGGGAAAATATTAGTATCAATGTTGGGCCTTGTTGGATGAGTTTTACTGAAAAACGAATTATCAAGGGGGGCCATAAACCCCACATGTGTTAAGTGCGCTCATTAAGGAACATAACACTGGTATAACGGAAATAGGGCAAAAAGAGTGGACCAAAACACCAAGAAAAAGTCCTAGCCTTCAACCATTTACCAAGTGCATAGATGCATTAATTAAATAAGCAAGATATTGTGATATCCCATGACATAGATGTCCCAACATGGAACAAATTGCAGCTGCAACTGGAAACACTATAAGAGGGGCTGAGCAAAGTGGTAACATAGCCAAACAGCGGTTTGCTAGGATTATGGAGGTTAGAGGCTTATCATGGCAATTGGGAGGCTTGCAAATAAGTGGTAGGTAGCGAGTGTCGGTGTCAAAACCGGCGGATCTCGGGTAGGGGGTCCCGAACTATGCGTCTAAGGTTGATGGTAACAGGAGACAGGGGACACGGAGTTTTACCCGGGTTCGGGCCCTCCTGATGGAGGTAATACCCTACGTCCTGCTTGATTGATATAGATGAATATGAGTATTACAAGAGTTAATCCACCACGACATCGTAATGGCTAAACCCTAGAAGTCTAGCCTGTATGAGTAAGGTATTGAGTATCCCCTATCCGGACTAAGTCCTCCGGTTTATATAGACACCGGGGGGGGGGTCTAGGGTTATATAAAGTCGGTTACATAATATGGAATCTTCATGGTTGTTCGCCAAGCTTGCCTTCCACGCTAAGGAGAGTCCCATCCGGAGAGGGGTACAGTTTTCGGTCTTCGTATCTTCACAGCCCATCAGTCCGCTCCATAGATAACAGGTCGGATGCCCGAGGACCCTTCAGTCCAGGACTCCCCTAGTAGCCCCTGAACCTGGCTTCAATGACAAGGTATCCGGCGCGTAATGCTATCTTCGGCATTACAGGGCGGGTTCCTCCTTCCGAACTCCCGAATAGTCTTTAGACAAATTGATTGTGTCCGGACCTGTAACACACACCGCACACAACTGTAGAGAGAATATAATAACACATGAGCCCCATCCGCTGACAACTTTAGTAATGTGACGTCACGCCTGTCTGGTTATAATTTTGAACCGTTTTTGCCCCACGTTTTGAGACGCAGTTGTCATTGGCATGTCTTGTCAAAGCAGAGATCGTGTACCCTTATCACGTGATTCTCATCAATACGGGTGTGGGTAACCCCAACCATGCCGTTTACATAGCCTTAGGAGTAGGCGAATTTTAAGGCGGATGGGGGGGCGTTCGATATTCCCCGCCCTTATAAGGAGATAAGATTCCTCCTTCTTACCCCACACTTTCCTCCTGCCTCTCCGTCCTTGAGCTCCAGCGCCCAATTTCTCATTCCCCTTGTCTCGAGAAAGCACTCAACCATGTCCGGATCCGGAGGTCAAGGCAAGTGGATGGCCTCCTTTGTTAAGGAGGAGAACGTCGCCGAGCTTCGGGGGGCCGGGTACCTGGCGAAGGAAATCGCCCACCATCTTCCAGCCCGGGGACAGATCATCCCCACACCGAAGCCCAACGAGAGGGTAGTGTTCATCACCCACTTCCTATGCGGCCTAGGGTTTCCACTCCACCCCTTTGTCCGCAGGATTATGTTCTACTACGGGATAGATTTCCACGATCTATCCCCGAACTCCTTCCTCAATATCTCGGCGTTCATCGTTGTATGCGAGGCTTTCCTCTACATCCACCCCCACTTCGGGTTATGGCTCAAAACCTTCAACGTGAATCCCAAGGTGGTGGACGGACAGCACGCAGAGTGCGGGGGCGCAATGGTGAGCAAGCTCACCAATGTTCCTTGGCCAAAAGGCACATTCTTGGAGTCTGTCAAGGAATAGCAGAAGCTATGGTTCTACATCACCGAACACCATGATGCCACCTGGGCTGCAGCTGTCGAATTCAACTCTGGCGCCCCCGTGCGACTCACCTCTTGGGTCGAGAAGAGCCCAAACTGGTATTCATCGGACGAGCTCATTGCGCTGCAAACGCGCATCCAAAGCATGATCGATAGGTATATCAAGCTCGTCGACATAATCCAAGTGATGCTAGTCCGCCGGATCCTCCCCTGCCAGAGCCGAAGCCATCCTCTATGGGACTTCAACCTGAAGAAACACCGTACCTTGGTGAGGCTCTTCGAAACGACTCATGAAGATGCCTGGAAGTTGCTTTTCAAGGGCAACGAGATACCTCCGGCCACCAGTTCGGATTGTGGCCATGACATAAATAACCTCCCCAATGAGGTATGTTATTTTTAATGCATCCCTTACTTGCTTGTTTCAAGGATGATATCTAATGCTTTCATTGCCATTGATTTTTCAATACTGGTTGAAGCAGGCGAATAAGATTCAGTGTCCGGCTCCCCTGCTCGAGGAGTCAGTCACTCTGCGCTTAGCAAAGATCCTGGAGCCGACGCCTTACAAGGCACCAGACAATAAGGCCACAGGAAAGGCCAAGGGGGTCCGGAGTGGCCCCCGCCGACGCGGTGTCCGAAGACAAGGCCCATTCCCCCACCGCCGAAGACGGCGCGGATGGGGAGGAGGAGGAGGAGGAGAGCGACTCTCCCCCCGATGGGAGGAGGAAGAAGAGGGCGGCCGTCACAACTCTGGAGGCCGAGGCGCCCAAAAAGGGCAAGGGCTCCCTAGCGGGTAACTCCGCATGGGACGTTGCTGACAGTCCAGAGAGACGCCCACGCGCTAAGCCTCGGGCCACATCATAAGTACTAATACCTTATCCGCCCATAAAGTTTCTCCTCCTCATTGTATTGAAATGGTTGGCGAATGTTATTGTAGTCCGGCCTACAACAGCTCCCAGCGATCTTCGTCAGGAGGCTCGCTGGATTCCAAGGCAATGGCCAGCGACTCCCTACCGGACGCACACTCCACCAAGACCAAGGAGGATGCAGGGGTGCTGTCCCGAAGGACTGTCTCCGGCGGGGGGAGAGGCTCAGGCGGCGCCCGAAGGCGAAACCTCCGTCGCCGGACACCAAGGGGACTCAATCCCCAATGATACTGGCGTGGAGGGTCGTACACAGTTCGGCCCTCAGCCGGAATCAATTTCGGAGACCGAGGCGGCTCCAGAATCCAGCACGCACCCTCCTTCGAAAGAAGGGGGATGCCTGTTGCGCCGGTGGCCCCTGTCCAACCAGGGGCACCGGATAACCTGCTGGAGGCGCTACGAGGCACTTCCATTATGGATGAGCGTCGTGCCCTTATGGGCATGGTGATTGAAAAGCTTTAGTCCGCCAAGAGCGGATTAACCGAAGCCTGTAGCAGCTTGCTGACAGGTTTTGAGGTAAGAGACGCCGAACAAGGAGAAAATCCCAGTTTAGACCAGTAGCCCCTGAGACACTGTCCGGTGTTCGGAAAGAAAAAGTCGGACAGAGGATCAATCTCGTTTTAACAGGAAACTAACTTAATTTTCCTGAAATGCAGGCGTCGTTGCTAGCTGCGGCCTCGTATACTGCCGAAGTTTCTGGATAGAAGCAGAAACTGACGGAGGCCGAGGAGGAGCTGGGCCAAGTGAAGAGGCAGCTCCAGGAGAAACAAGGTAAGAAATAACCTGTTATATATTCGAAAAGAAGAAAATTGTATGCGATGACCAAAATGCCATGATTTGTACATAAGCGACGACTGAGATCAAGGCCCTGAGAAAGGCCCTGGCCGAAGCCGAGGAGAAGACTGTCCAACAGGAAGCCGCCCGTAAGAAGTTCAAGGCTTGGGTCGGGGAGGTCCAGCAGGAGCTCCAAGACATGGTGAAGAAGTGTGAAGCTTTGGAGCACGAGGGGTCGGCCTGAGAGGTTGAACTTACCAAGGCTGGTCAGAGCTCAGAGGCCGCACGGAATGAGGCCCGTGACGCTCTCCAGGAGATCCAGGAGGCAAAGAAGATCGCAGCGGGTAAGGCATTTAACATGCAAAGCAAGTATGTGGAAAGGAAGTACCTTTTACTAACCCGGATTCGGAGTTGCCCAGGGGCTTTTGTGGATCTACCGCGCAGTGTATCCGATGCTGCGGAGTTCTTCCAAGCCAGGGAAGGGGATTCTTTAGAGAAGTTGTTCTGGTCGCAGTATGTTGTGCTAGAACATCCGGTGGCCTTTTCCGATCAACTAAAGTAGTTGGTCGAGCTGCATAGGGAGGCCGAACTGGCCATGAAGGATTTCATAATCCGATTATGGCCGGCCGAAGCTGCATAGGGTGGCTGAACTGGCCATGGAGGCTTGTCCACCGCTAGACATCGTCAAGCGATCCGTCTGCATCGAGGGTGCCTGCATGGCCTTCGCTCGTTGCAAGATGTGGTGGGCGAAGATGAATGCCGTCGAGGTGGCCAGGGGGCCGCCGGAGGGCAAGGAGCACCGCACACCTGAGCAATATTTTGCGGATGTCCTGGAGGGATATCGACTTGTAGCAATGCAATGCGGGTACGACGTTATTGTCGAATTAATACATCCATGTTTTGCCTTGTATAAACAAATCTGCCTTGTAATATATAATTTTTATTATGTTTTGATTGGTTCCTCCTGTGCGGCCGTGTTGTATGAAATCTGAGAGTTAACTAGTCATTGGCTTCAGCCCTCGCGTAGGTAGTACGGAGGTGTTCGGGATGGAATCTAAACAATCTTGATCCAATTATATGGTCCTTGAAGGAGTTGTTTAGCGCAGCGAACCAGGCAACCAGACTATACGGCTTGAACGCCCCCACTTAGCCATAGGAGTTTTATAATAAAACATAGGTGCAGCCCCTGGTATACGAACCAGAGTGATATCAGCGTCTGATTGGGAAGAACCGATTCTTCGTGAAATGCGGAAAAAACTCCAACGATTTTAGACCTCCGAACAGCTGGCCAGCTCTCGCCGCATCGTGACAGTCAGTTTTTGGCTTTCTCTACTAAGGTGCTCATCCGGTTTAGACCAGGAAACAATCGCAGTAGTTCTCCCTTTACTACCCTAGCCGATGTAGCGGAACATAGGGTAGCAAGCACAGGAGCCGTCAACCCAACTATTTGACCAACGACATGATTCAGAGCCAATGCATATAATTTCTAAATTCGGGGTGCCGAACTATACTTATAGGAAGTGTTCGGACTTTTGTTGCCATAGTGTAAGGTGCTATAAAGCCCCTGGCAAACGTCAAACGTACCAAAGTGTATGGGTGCTACCTGATGGGGCTATCCACAGGGAATCTGAAAAAGAAAAGAGAGAAAGAAAACAGAAAAGGCGTAAAGGTAAAAGGCTGGGGTCCTAAAGCTCCAGCTACAAACTGTTTTCATTGTAATGTAATTAGTATGTCAAGGCGCATTGATACAAATAGTGCAATAAGCAATAGGCTATTTAACATGCCGAAACCAGGGAGAGCTGCATATGGGTCCTGGAAAACAGGTAGATTTATCGTTAACGGAATCACCTAAAAAGTTCCCCATATGTCTGCGCTTCTCGCCGTCTTGGTGTATTTATCCTACAAGAGGACCGATGACCAGACCCCCTGATGGGGCCTGTGGGATTGAGACCTGAAAGGAAAACAAGTAAAAGTGAAAGCATGTGTGTATCCGATGTCGGTTGAGCGGTGCCATGGGTTACAAGTTATCTGTGCCTCTGTCAATGCCCATGGAATTTGAAGTGCGTAGTTATGTACGCGCGGCACGAATGCCACCACTTGATCGGGAGTGAGACGGAGGCCGGATTGCTAGTCGAGCTCCTGACGAGCCGAGATCTCCTGCTGCATAGGAGTACGGACCCTCTTAAGGGTGTCCACGGGCTCGGCGGCCGAATGAAGGTTCTGCTTGAGAAGGCCGCTTTGTACTTCTGCTGCTAGGGCAACTGTGTGCTCTTCTGTACAGAGAGAGCATTCCGTATTGCCATTGATTGTTATGATGATGCGTGGACCGGGCATCTTGAGCATGAGATAAGCATAGTGTGGCACTATGTTGAATCAAGCAAACGCAGTTCGTCCGAGCAGTGCATGATAGCCGCTGCGGAATGGGACGATATCGAAGATTAACTCCTCGCTTCGGAAGTTGTCTGGAGATCCGAAGACAACCTCTAATGTGATTGAGCCCGTACAGTGGGCCTCTACACCCGGTATGACTCCTTTAAAGGTAGTCCTTGTAGGCTTGATCCTTGATGGGTTAATGCCCATTTTCTGCGATGTATCCTGATAGAGCAGATTGAGGTTGCTGATACGTCTCCGTCGTATCTATAATTTTTGATTATTCCAAGCCAATATTCTACAACTTTCATATACTTTTGGCAACCTTTTATACTATTTTTGGGACTAGCATATTGATCCAGTGCCCATTGCCAGTTCCTGTTTGTTGCATGTATTTTGTTTCACAGAATATCCATATCAAACTGAGTCCAAACGGAATAAAAACTGGCGGACATTTTTTTGGAATAGGGGGCAGGCGCGCCCCTGACCCTCGTGGACACCCCGTAAGGCGGTTGATGCCCTTCTTTCGCCGCAAGAAAGCTAATATCCGTATAGAGATCGTGTTAAAATTTCATCCCAATAGGAGTTACGGAGCTCCGGGAATATAAGAAACGGTGAAAGGGTAGAATCTGAGAACGCAGAAACAGAGAGAGATAGAGAAACAGATCTAATCTCGGAGGGGCTCTCGCCCCTACCACGCCATGGAGGCCAAGGTCCAGAGGGGAAACCCTTCTCCCATCTAGGGAGGAGGTCAAGCAAGAAGAAGACAAAGGGGCCCCCTCTCCCCTTCTCTTCCGATGGCGCCGGAACACTGTCGTGGCCATCATCATCACCGCAATCTTCACCAACAACTTCACCACCATCATCACCAACTCTTCCCCCCTCTATGCAGTGATGTAACCTCTCTTTTACCCGTTGTAATCTCTACTTAAACACCCAATGATGTATGGCTATGCTATGATGTTTGAGTAGATCCGTTTTGTCCTATGGGCTATTTGATGATCCAGATTGGTTTGAGTTGCATGTTTTATTATTGGTGTTGTCCTATGGTGCTCTCCATGTCGCGCAAGCATGAGGGATCCCCGATGTAGGGTGTTGCAATACGTTCATGATTCGCTTATAGTGGGTTGCGTGAGTGACTGAAACACAAACCCGAGTAAGGGGGTTGTTGCGTATGGGATAAAGAGGACTTAATGCTTTAATGCTATGGTTGGGTTTTACCTTAATGATCTTTAGTAGTTGTGGGTGCTTGCTGGAGTTCCAACCATAAGTGCATATGATACAAGTAGAGAAAGTATGTTAGATTATGCCTCTCCCTCATATAAAATTGCAATGATGATTACCGGTCTAGTTATCGATTGCCTAGGGACGAATAACTTTCTCATAACAACAAGCTCTTTACTAAACCTAACTTAGTTGTGTCTTTATCTAAACAGCCCCTACTTTTTATGTACTTGCTCTTTATTATCTTGCAAACTTATCCACCAACACCTACAAAGCACTTCTAGTTTCATATTTGTTCTAGGTAAAGCGAACGTCAAGCGTGCGTAGAGTTGTATCGGTGGTCGATAGAACTTGAGAGAATATTTGTTCTGCCTTTAGCTCCTCGTTGGGTTTGACACTCTTACTTATCGAAAACTGTTGCGATCCCTATACTTGTGGGTTATCAAGACCTTTTTCTGGCGCCGTTGCCGGGGAGCAATAGCGTGGGGTGAATATTCTCGTGTGTGCTTGTTTGCTCTATCACTAAGTAATTTTTATTTGTTGTTATTAGTTGTTCTTTATCTTTAGTTATGGATATGGAACACGAAATACCAAAAAAATAGGTGTACTTGCTACTCATGGAGATGGGGAACCTCCTAAAACCCTCGATGTTGGTTATGTGAAAGATATTATGTACTACTTTAATAATCCTGAGAAAACCCCATTCAATTATGTAATGGGAGTAACGTTGGATCAACGTGAATACTTTAGGGATTACCGCTTGACACAAAAAGGGAAACTATTATGGGATCAAATTCATATATTGAATTGGTATGCTAGGAAACTATGCTTGAGATATGATTATACTTCTTGCTCTAGGATGAAGGCTCCACACCTTCCCTTTTTATGCGAATTTAATGATAATAAAACCTTAGCTTATTATGCTAATGGTATATATGATTACTATGATGTGGAACAAATAGAAGAATTTGTTGCTTTTATGGGTGCTTATGAAATTGAATCTATGTTTAAAGAGTTTGAAGACTTTGATGATCCGGTTTATAGACCTGAAAATTTAGCTATCCTTAAATATTGCTATGAGAATTATGAATACAATTCCTATATTAATGCACTTATTGAGAAAGTCTCCATTGTCCAAGAAGAGACTAATATTTTGCAGAAATCTATGGAAGAAGAAGTTGATGAAACTGTGAGCTCATTGGATGAAAAAGATGAGGAGGAGAGCGAAGACCAAAAGGAGGAAGAGCGGATTGATCACCCGTACCCACCTTCTAATGAGAGTAACTCTTCAACTCATACATTGTTTAATTTCCCTTCATGCTTACCGAAGGATGAGTACTATGGTAATTGCTATGAACCCGTTGATTCTTTTGACATATCCCTTTTTGATGATGCTTGCTATGCTTGTGGCCAAGATGCCAATATGAATTATGCTTATGGAGATGAACTTGCTATAGTTCCTTATGTTAAACATGAAATTGTTGCTATTGCACCCACGCATGATAGTCCTATTATCTTTTTGAATTCTCCAAACTACACTATATCGGAGAAGTTTGTGCTTATTAAGGATTATATTGATGGGTTACCTTTTACCGTTGCACATGATGATTTTGATGAATATAATATGCATGTGCTTGTTGCTCCTACTTGAAATTATTATGAGATAGGAACTATATCTCCACCTCTCTATGTTTCCAGATAAAATTGCAAGAAACTATTTGTACTATGCATTGGCCTTTACTATGTGTGCATGAATTGTTCTTTTATGACATGACGATGCATAGGAAGAGAGTTAGACTTCGTCATTACATTATATATGTTACTTTGTTCTCACTACTAAATTACAAATCATTGTTAATTAAAATTGGCTTTGATATACCTTGGGATCCGGGTGGATTCATTACTTGAGCACTATATGCCTAGCTTAATGGCTTTAAAGAAAGCGCTGCCAGGGAGACAACCCGGAAGTTTTAGAGAGTCATTTATTTCTGTTGAGTGCTTTTATATAGTTTAAAAACAACAAAAATAAAGAGGGGAACCCAAAACTTTTTCAAAAAGGAAAGTGAAAGTGAGAGAGACAAGCATTGCTGAAGTGGGAGAGCTCCTTGAACTTTCTTCATGCTCACGGCAACTTTGTGAATCTTGATTACATAAACTTTTCAACAAAAATAATTATCCCCTTGTACAATTCCATTGTATTATAAAAATAATGTGCTAAGGTTTGCCTTTAGGATGTTTATTTTGCTTGTTGGTTTGTACGGTGCAGGACAGAAACTTTGGCTGTAGTGCGCGATTTTACATTTTTAGCTGGAACGTCAAATGGTTCTGATTATTTTTGCACTGTATTTATATACAATTTTTTTTATTTTTCCTAATTTTTTTAGAATTTTTCAAGTAACATAAGTATGGTGAATGTTCAGATTATTACAGACTGTTCTGCTTTAGACAGATTCTGTTTTTGATGCATAATTTACTTGTTTTGATGAAACTATCGATTTGTATCGGTGGATTAAGCCATGGAAAAGCTATATTACAGTAGAAACAATGCAAAAACAAAAAAATGAATTGGTTTGCAACAGCACTTATAGTAGTGATTTGCTTTATTATACTAACGGATCTTACCGAGTTTTCTGTTGAAGTTTTGTGTGGATGAAGTGTTCGATGATCGAGAAGATCTCGATGTGAGAAGAAGGGAGAGAGGCAAGAGATAAAGATTGGGGATGCCCGAGGCACCCCAAGTAGATATTCAAGGAGACTCAATCGTCTAAGCTTGGGGATGCCCTGGAAGGCATCCCCTCTTTCTTCAACAAGTATCGGTATGTTTTCGGATTCGTTTCGTTCATGCGATATGTGCAATCTTGGAGCGACTTTTGCATTTAGTTTTCATTTTTCTTTTGTGCACCACGCTGGTATGAGATAGTCCTTGGTTGATTTATAGAATGCTCTATGCACTTCACTTATATCTTTTGAGTATGGCTTTATAGAATGCTTCATGTGCTTCACTTATATCATTTGAAGTTTGGATTGCTTGTTTCTCTTTAAATATAAAACCGCCATTTGTAGAATGCTCTTTTGCTTCACTTATATTTGTTAGAGCGTGGCCATATCTTTTGTAGAAATAATTCAACTCTCTTGCTTCACTTATATCTATTTAGAGAGATGACTGGAACTGGTCATTCACATGGTTAGTCATAAAATCCTACATAAAACTTGTAGATCGCTGAATATGATATGTTTGATTCCTTGCAATAGTTTTGCGATATAAAGATGATGATATTAGATTCATGCTAGTGGATAGTTGTGTATTGTAGAAATACTTGTGTTGAAGTTTGTGATTCCCGTAGTATGCACGTATGGTGAACCGTTATGTGATGAAGTCGGAGCATGATTTATTTATTGATTGTCTTCCTTATGAGTGGCGGTCGGGGACGAGTGATGGTCTTTTCCTACCAATCTATCCCCCTAGGGGCATGCGTAGTAGTACTTTGCTTCAAGGGCTAATAAACTTTTGCAATAAGTATGTGAGTTCTTTATGACTAATGTTGAGTCCATGGATTATACGCACTCTCACCCTTCCATCATTGCTAGCCTCTCTAGTATCGTGCAAATTTCGCCGGTACCATAAACCCACCATATACCTTCCTCAAAACAGCCACTATACCTACCTATCATGGCATTTCCATAGCCATTACGAGATATATTGCCATGCAACTTCCATCATCATCATATACATGACTTGAGCATCATTGTCATATTGCTTTGCATGATTGTAAGATAGCTAGCATGATGTTTTCATGGCTTGTCCTTTTTTGATGTCATTGCTACGCTAGATCATTGCACATCCCGGTACACCACCGGAGGCATTCATATAGAGTCATATCTTTGTTCTAGTATCGAGTTGTAATATTGAGTTTTAAGTAAATAAAAGTGTGATGATCATCATTAATAGAGCATTGTCCCCAAAAAAAGAATGGCCAAAAAAAGGGAAAGGCCAAATAAAAAAGAAAGGACAAAAAAAGAAAAAAAGAAAGGCCAAATAAAAAAAAGGGGGCAATGTTACTATCCTTTTACCACACCTGTGCTTCAAAGTAGCACCATGTTCTTCATATAGAGAGTCTCTTGAGTTATCACTTTCATATAGTAGTGGGAATTTTCATTATAGAACTTGGCTTGTATATTCCGATGATGGGCTTCCTCAAATGCCCGAGGTCTTCATGAGCAAGCAAGTTGGATGCACACCCACTTAGTTTTCAGTCTGAGCTTTCATACACTTATAGCTTTTAGTGCATCCGTTGCATGGCAATCCCTACTCACTCACATTGATATCTATTGATGGGCATCTCCATAGCCCGTTGATACGCCTAGTTGATGTGAGACTATCTTCTCCTTTTTTTCTCCACAACCACCATTCTATTCCACCTATAGTGCTATATCCATGGCTCACGCTCATGTATTGCGTGAGGGTTGAAAATGCTGAAGCGTGTTAAAAAGTATGAACCAATTGCTCGGCTTGTCATCGGGGTTGTGCATGATGTGAATATTTTATGTGGTGAATATGGAGCATAGCCATACTATATGATTTTGTAGGGATAACTTTCTTTGGCCTCGTTATTTTGAAAAGACATGATTGCTTTATTAGTGGGCTTGAAGTATTATTGTTTTTATGTTAAATGATAGACTATTGCTTTGAATCACTCGTATCTTAATATTCATGCCATGATTAGATATGTGATCAAGATTATGCTAGGTAGCATTCCACATAAAAAATTATCTTTTTATCATTTACCTACTCGAGGCGAGCAGGAATTAAGCTTGGGGATGTTGATACGTCTTCGTCGTATCTATAATTTTTGATTGTTCCATGCCAATATTCTAGAACTTTCATATACTTTTGGCAACCTTTTATACTATTCTTGGGACTAACATATTGATCCAGTGCCCAGTGCCATTTCATGTTTGTTGCATGTTTTTTGTTTTGCAGAATATCCATATCAAACGGAGTCCAAACGGAATAAAAACTGACGGAGATTTTTTTTTGGAATAGGGGGCAGGCGCGCCCCTGACCCTTGTTGCCACCCCGTAAGGTGGTTGATGCCCTTCTTTCTCCGCAAGAATGCTAATATCCAGATAGAGATCGTGTTAAAATTTCAACCCAATCGGAGTTACGGATCTCCAGGAATATAAGAAACGGTGAAAGGGTAGAATCTGAGAACGCAGAAACAGAGAGAGACAGAGAGACAGATCCAATCTCGAAGGGGATCTCGCCCCTCCCATGTCATGGAGGCCAAGGACTAGAGGGGAAACCCTTCTCCCATCTAGGGAGGAGGTCAAGGAAGAAGAAGACGAAGGGCCCCCCTCTCCCCTTCTCTTCCGGTGGCACCGGAACGCTGCCGTGGCCATCATCATCACCGCAATCTTCACCAACAACTTCACCGCCATCATTACCAACTCTTCCCCCCTCTATGCAGTGCTGTAAACTCTCTTTTACCCGCTGTAATCTCTACTTAAACATGGTGCTCAATGCTATATATTGTTTCCCAATGATGTATGGCTATCCTATGATGTTTGAGTAGATCCGTTTTGTCCTATGGGCTATTTGATGATCAAGATTGGTTTGAGTTGCATGTTTTATTATTGGTGCTGTCCTCTGGTGCTCTCCGTGTCGCGCAAGCATGAGGGATCCCCGCTGTAGGGTGTTGCAATACGTTCATGATTCTCTTATAGTGGGTTGCGTGAGTGACTGAAACACAAACCCGAGTAAGGGGATTGTTGTGTATGGGATAAAGAGGACTTGATGCTTTAATGCTATGGTTGGGTTTTACCTTAATGATCTTTAGTAGTTGCGGATGCTTGCTAGAGTTCCAATCATAAGTGCATATGATCCAAGTAGAGAAAGTATGTTAGCTTATGCCTCTTCCTCATATAAAATTGCAATAATGATTACCGGTCTAGTTATTGATTGCCTAGGGACAAATAACTTTCTTGTAACAACAAGCTCTTTACTAAACCTAACTTAGTTGTGTCTTTAACTAAACAGCCCCTACTTTTTATTTGCTTGCTCTTTATTATCTTGCAAACCTATCCAACAACACCTACAAAGCACTTCTAGTTTCATACTTGTTTTAGGTAAAGCGAACGTCAAGCGTGCGTAGAGTTGTATCGGTGGTCGATAGAACTTGAGGGAATATTTGTTCTGCCTTTAGCTCCTCGTTGGGTTCGACACTCTTACTTATCGGAAACTGTTGCGATCCCCTATACTTGTGGGTTATCAGCTGCTACCGCTGTCCATAAGGACGCGAGTCAGGTGAAACCAATCAATTATTGGGTCTAAGACTAGTGCGGCTGAGCCCCCGTGACGGATACTGGTCGGGTGGTCCCGGCGATCGAAAGTGATCGGGCACGATGACCATGGATTGAGTTTTGGGGCGACTGGCTCTATCGCGTAGATGTCCCAAAGCGCACGCTTGCGCTCCCTCTTGGGGATGTGGGTGGCATATATATGTTCACCGTTTTGACCTGAGGGGGAAACTTCTTTTGTCCCCCTAAATTCGGCTGTCGTCGCTCTTCGTCGTCGTCCTCACTTTGCTATACTTTTTCCCTGTTCTTGGCTTTTAATTTGCCGGCCTGTTTGAAAACCCAGCACTCTCTATTTGTATGATTAGGAGGCTTGTCGGGGTTGCCGTGAATCTGGCATGGACGATCAAGTATGTGGTCTAAGCTGGATGGGCCCGAATTGTTCTTTTGGAACGGCTTCTTCCGCTAGCCGGACTTAGAGCCACTGAATTCGGCGTTGACCGCCGTATCCTCGGTGTTGTCACCGCTATTTCGGCGCTTGTATCTATTGCATCGAGACTTGTCTTTGTTACTTTTAACTTAAGGGGTGCCGGCGTCGCTTGCATTGTTTTTGCTACGAGCCAACCAACTGTCCTCGCCCGCACAAAAGCGGGTCATTAGTGCCGTGAGGGCCGCCATGGATTTTGGCTTTTCTTGGCTGAGGTGGCAAGCGATCCATTCGTCGGGGATGCTATGTTTGAAAGCTGCTAGAGCTTCAGCGTCCGGATAGTCAATGATTTGGTTCTTTTTAGTTAGGAACCTTGTCCAGAATTTCCTGGCGGACTCTCCGGGCTGCTGGACTATATGGCTTAAGTCATCAGCGTCCGGAGGTCGAACATATGTACCTTGGAAGTTATTGAGGAAAGCCTCTTCCAAGTCCTCCCAACTGATGATGGAATTTTCAGGCAGACTGTTTAGCCAGTGCCGAGCTGGGCCCTTGAGTTTTAGAGGGAGGTATTTGATGGCGTGAAGGTCATCTCCGTGTGCCATATGGATGTGGAGAATGAAGTCTTCGATCCACACAACAGGGTCCGTGGTCCCATCATATGATTCTATGTTCACGGGCTTGGATCCTTCAGGGAATTCGTGGTTCAGGACCTCATTAGTGAAGCAATGAGTGTGTGCGAGGCCTCTGTATCGGGCTGTATCCTGACGCAGCTCTGATGGAGTCCGTCTGCGGTGTTCGGCCTGCGCATGACTGGGTTTGCCACATCCGAATAGGTGGCCGTTGTTACGTGTCGAGGTGCATCCTCGCGATCCGTAGATTGATCTGGTAGGTCCTACTTTATTGTTCAGGTTCTGCCGGAGGTCATATGTATGGTCGTCGGCGCATTTACCTTTTCCTGAGTGACGAGGCGGGCGGGCTGGTGTTCGGCATGAACTTTCGTTTTGCCCCGACCACGCGGTGGTCGGTCAGCTGCATTGTATGATGGTGGTATATATTCCGGCGCCTCCTCGTCGAACTGAGGTAGCAATTTACGCGTTGGGTAGCTTTCGGTTGGGCGCTTGAGGCCGTATTCTTCGGCTGCTAGGACATCAGTCCATTTATCGTTGAGCAGATCCTGGTCAGCTTGAAGCTGCTGCTGCTTCTTCTTCAGGCTCCTTGCAGTGGCTATTAGCTGGCGCTTGAAGCGCTCCTGCTCAAGAGGTTCCTCAGGCACGATGAAATCCTCGGTGCCAAGGCTCACCTCATCTTCGGAGAGCGGAATGTAACTATCATCCTCCGAATCTTCGTGTGTGGCCTGTTTAATAGGGCTAACCTGCGCATCTTCCTGTTCATCTTGTTCGTTTGTTGTGTCGACGAGGTCTTTGTTGTCTTCGGCACCTTCCGGAGTGGCATCTTCTCCTGTGTCGGTGTTGCTATATTTACTATGGCATGACTTAGAGCGGTGCTGCTGACGCCGGCGCTTGGACTGTATTTCGAAAGGTTTATCCTCAACTGGGTCTTCCTTGTCGTCGTTGTTGTTTTCCTTTGGTCCATCCACCATGTATACGTCATACGAGGAAGTGGTCGTCCAGCATCCGGTGAACGGCGGGTTCTGGTCTTCTTCTTCTCCGGCATCGTCGTCCATATCGTCGATGTCCTCAAAGTCGTAATCAAGTTCGTCGGTTAAATCCTCGACCATGGCTATAAAGTGGGTGGCAAGTGGGAAGCGAAATTCTCCATCGTCAGCCCCTAGTTCTAGCCAGATATAGTTTGGCTGAGAGTCCTCCGCTAAGGACAGACTTTTTAACGAGTTTAGCACATCGCCCAGAGGCGAGTGCTGGAAGATGTCTGCGGCGCTGAATTCAAAGATCGATAAACGATCAGGCTCGGCGTCCGCGGGCTCGCGTGGTTCGGAACCTACAGCCGGAGATGAGTCCGGTGTTCCGATGGCATAGGCATTGAGTGAGACTAGGTCCATGTGCGGCTCCAACGCCGTGGAATCTGTGTCCTCCGTGCTAGGGTTAATCCTCCCATATTTGGATGGCGCGGCCTGCTCCGGCTCTAGGGCCAAAGCGGTTACAGGAGTGATCTCCTGGCTGCGGCCCAATGACAGATTTAAGTCATGATCATCGGGGTGATCGGGAGCGGCTACCACGGTATCGAATCCGGCAAAGATCAAGTCTCCACGGATATACACGATGTAGTTCAAGCTCCCGAATCTGAACTGATGGCCAGGGGCGTAGCTTTCGATCTGCTCCAGATGGCCAAATGAGTTGGCCCGCAGTGTGAAGCTGTAGAACACAAAGATCTGTCGGGGAGGAAATTTTTTCCGTGGGCAGCGCCATTATCGATTATTGAAGGGGCCATCAAACCTTTCAGCGACAACACAGAGGAACTCTCAATGAAAGCACCAATGTGGTGTCAAAACCAGCGGATCTCGGGTAGGGGGTCCCGAACTGTGCGTCTAAGGTTGATGGTAACAGGAGACAGGGGACATGGAGTTTTACCCAGGTTCGGGCCCTCTTGATGAAGGTAATACCCTATGTCCTATGAGTATTACAAGAGTTGATCTACCACGAGATCGTAATGGCTAGACCCTACAAGTCTAGCATGTATGACTATGAGTATTACAAGAGTTGATCTACCACGAGATCGTAATGGCTAGACCCTACAAGTCTAGCATGTATGACTAAGGTATTGAGTATCCCCTATCCGGACTAAGTCCTCCGGTTTATATAGACACCGGGGGGATCTAGGGTTACATAAAGTCGGTTACGTAATATGGAATCTTCATGATTGTTTGCCAAGCTTGCCTTTCACGCCAAGGAGAGTCCCATCCGGACACGGGTACAATCTTCGGTCTTCATATCTTCACGGCTCATCAGTCCGGCCCATAGATAACAGGCGGGACGCCCGAGGAACCCTTAGTCCAGGACTCCCTCGGCGAGACCAAACGATATCATCGAGACATTTAGCAAAAGCAAAGCTAGTAATGATATCCAAGGTAATGATCATCTTGCCAGGAATCCCGCTTGGAAGAAGATCAATTCCATGAAGTAGATGACTGGAACGCCCTTGCAACTCCAAACGGTAACTAACAAGAAGAAGAAATACCGGAAAGAAGCAAATGACACGGTAAACAAAAATCACATAATCATGGCATGATGCATCACCAAGTATGATGCATGTCAGATTTAAATAGGCATGGCATGGAAAAATGCAAGAATCGAATACTAAACATTAAGTGAAGCTCAATATGCAACGAGTTGCATACTGACGAAACTCCACGTTCAATTATTTTGTCCAATCCCATTTATGCTACTCATCGATATTAAATGTTATTAAAAATTACAAGAGGTGAAGCATAAATAAACTACCTATCTAGGCAATTTAAATGAGGCCAGAAATAACACATAACAATTCCGGAAAACCCCATATGCAAATTTAGTGGGATGACCATGGTCATTTCTACATTTCATAAAAAGGTTGAGATTTAGCCATGGATGCACTGAGAAAGCTCAGGGCAACGGCGAGCAAAACCGGCAGCGATTGCTACTACTAGGTGTCGGCGGGTGTGCAGAAAAGTGTGTGCGTGCACGGGTGCCTGGGTGGGGGTGGTGCCACGGAACAGAGCATCAGCTCGGCTCAAAATTGGCCATGACGATAGCACGGTAGCCGCGGCTCAGACACGACATGATCGATGGTATGCGGGATGAATTTGAGCAGCTTGGATCGGTGACTGTGATGGTCAGAATCAAACTGGAGGGGCTGGGAGGAGCGGTTGCTCAGTAGGGCCTCAAGGGATACAATGAGGAGGCCGGGGAGGAGACAAAGAAGGAGAGGTGAAGCGCTGATCGATGGAGATGTTTGAGAAGAAGACAACAACGATATAGTGGAGGCGACCTAGGCCGGGAAGACGTCTGAACGAACATAGTCAACGTCAAGGAAGAAGATGGGCACTCCGGGGATGACCGTGGTAGCCTCCGACCACGCAAGCAAAGGCGAACCTCTTGGTGGTGCTCTCTGTCTCCCTGTTCCTTATGGTAGAATATGGAACCCGAGGGAAGGGAGAGAGCTAGTGGCCGTCAAATCGGTTGGGGAGCCAACGTGGAGCATCTAGATGGACGTTGTATAGAGGAAAAAGAAGGATCCGGCTTGCCTGCTCCCTCCTCGTGCTCCCATCCATGCTCCCACTCCATCCTACGACTGTCTTTTTCTCTCTTTTCTTTCTCATCTAATCATCTCCCCCTTGATTTTAAGGGGTGGTGCCGGGCCTTATTTTTTTTTCAATCAAATCATGCCACGTATGCGGGAGCACGGATGGGCGCACGTGGGGGGAGTAGGCAAGTTTCATCCGAAAAAGAAGGGCGTGACACTAGTGGCCTGGTTGGGATTATTGAAGAGGTAAGTTTGCTGGGCCTCCTCTCTCACATTTCTTCCCTCTTTCTGACTTAAAAGAAACCATGACTTTGAAGAAATGTCCAAAGAGGTATGAGTAGAAACTTGGAGAGAAAAGCATATTTCTGAAAACATTGGAACATGGCTGATTTAATAAAAATGGTTTGGGGATTTTCATAGGATATAAATTTAAACATGTTTGAATTCAATTCAAACTTGCTTGGATTTTAACCCTAACCAAACCAAACACAAATGGCTAAAATTTGAGATTGTGGCACTTTGGGTTTTAAAACTTGGGTGCAACTCTTGTTCGAAAATGAGCATGGTCCAAAATGAAAGTGATGCAAGCCACCAAGGGAAGTGGGCATGAGTGTTTGTGGGATAGTCAAAGAAGAAGAGGAAGTAACAAACAGAATATCATAGTAAAAGAAAACAAACACAACAATATTATGGGGATGATGCATGATGCAAAATAAAATAAAACAAGCATCACAAGCATGCAAGCATGAACATAATAATGGAGGTCTTGGTCTTGGGGTGTCACAACGCCGTGTGAGCTTGTGGCTCTCCCATAGATCTTCTGGCCTCCCTCCAAAATTTCTAGGGTCTCTTCTGGTCCAGAAAAAATCACCGCAAAGTTTCATCGTGTGTGGACTTAGTTTGGTAGTTTTTTTTGCGAAACAAAGAAGTAGGCAAAAACAGGAATTGTCACTAGGCACTGAGTTAAAAGGCTAGTTCCCAAAAATGATATAAAGTGGCATATAAAGCATACAAGTTTGATAATATAATAGCATGAAATAATAAAAAATTATATAAAAGTTGGAGATGTATCAGTGTGCATGTGTGTGCCCAAAATAAATGAAGAAAGAAATAATGTGTGTGTGTGGTGCTGAGCTGGAATCCCATTATAACAGTTCATGTGGTTCTAGGGAGTCGAGTTAAGCTTAGGAATATGTGTGCAAGACAAAATTATACTTAGAGACATGAGTAGCGATGAGTGGGTGGGGGATTAAAGGGGTGTGCTTGTTCGACAACAAGAGCGTGTGCATTTTTGTCAAAGAGACTTACAAGACAGGGAAGAGAGAAGAATTCTAACCTTGACGGAGGGAAAGAAATAGATTGAGTGCGTGCGTATGATGGAGATGCCCATGGAGAAAGGGATTTTGTATGTGTGTGCGAGAGAGTGCACAATTCATCCATGTATCACTATCACCCGGTCGAGGATGTGCCTTGCTCGAACTTAATAACTTTCTACTTCATATCGTGCCCGAAGATACACTCTTGATTGAATGCTACTACAAGTTTGTACACTCACATATCACATCAGTTATAGTGATTTATTTTCAAATAGGCTTGTTTCAATCGTGCATATCAAAGTTATAGTGATATTTCTTCAAACAACCAGTGTAGTTATCATGTACATGCTCCATTGATAGTGTTGCATTCAAATTCATATGGTTTGGATGATTTAAGATTCTATTATGAATTAGTACACATAATATTTATATTTGAATTCAATGGGTACTGCAATTTTGAAATGGAGGGCATGTAATCATACGAGGTAAGACTTTCAAGTAGCGGACTATAATATACATTTGTTACTGTACAATATATTTTAAATTAACATCTCAATGCATTATGTTTAAAATAAATAACCAATGGCACAAGATTACATTTTTTACAAGAAATACAAAGGCCGAGCGTTTGCTCCGTTGTTTATGAATGCATCTCGGTTACAACCGTATGATCGGCTGCGCCTATGTGGTCGTAACAAGTTATTGGTGCATCATCTGGAATTATTATCTTTTTTCTGGGGTCGACTTGATATAGTTATTTCTAATGTGTGCTCCGTGTACATAGTCGCACATCACAGCCTTCCCACTATCACTATCCAAAATTAGTTGAATTGGATAAGAACGATCCCGCGGGCAGCAAATCTCCCGCCTCCTTCGAAAAATTTTATGGTCCAAAATAGAGCATGCAAATTCCCCTTATGTCCTTGGTGTACGGAGAACAACACGGTCCTCATTTACATAAAAGGTTAGGGGTTATTTGATAACTTCTGGTCCCCCCATCACATGGCACCCCCATTTTCTCCTCCCTCTCGTAGAAAGGACTACTCCACAACACCAGAGCACCTAACTGTTGGGTTTCGTAGTAATTTCAAAAAATTTCCTACGCACACGCAAGATCATGTGATGCATAGCAACGAGGGGAGAGTGTTGTCTACGTACCCAACGCAGACCGACTGCGGACGCGATGACACGACGTAGAGGAAGTAGTCGTACATCTTCACGATCCAACCGATCAAGCACCGAAACTACGGCACCTCCGAGTTCGAGCACACGTTCAGCTCGATGACGATCCCCGGACTCCGATCCAGCAAAGTGTCGGGGAAGAGTTCCGTCAGCACGACGGCGTGGTGACGATCTTGATGAACTACAGCAACAGGGCTTCGCCTAAACTCCGCTATAGTATTATCGAGGAATATGGTGGCAGGGGGCACCGCACACGGCTAAGGAATCGATCACGTGGATCAACTTGTGTCAACTTGTGTGTCTAGGGTGCCCCTCTGCCCCCGTATATAAAGGAGGGAGGGAGGAGGAGGCCGGCCTAGGGAGGAGGCGCGCCATAGGGGAGTCCTACTCCCACCGGGAGTAGGATTCCCCCTTTCCTAGTCCAACTAGGAATCCTTCCATGTAGTAGGAGTAGGAGACTAGGAAGGGGAAGAGAGAAGGGAAGGAAGGAGGGGGTGCGGCCCCTCCCCCTAGTCCAATTCGGACTAGGCCTTGGGGGGGCGCGCGGCCTGCCCTAGGCAGCCCCTCTCTCTTTCCCGCAGGGCCCAATAAGGCCCAATACTTCTCCCCGGCGAATTCCCGTAACTCTCCGGTACTCCGATAAATACCCGAATGACTCGGAACCTTTCCGAACTCCGAATATAGTCGTCCAATATATCGATCTTTACGTCTCGACCATTTCGAGACTCCTCGTCATGTCCCCGATCTCATCCGGGACTCCGAACTCCTTCGGTACATCAAAACTCATAAACTCATAATATAACTGTCATCGAAACCTTAAGCGTGCGGACCCTACGGTTCGAGAACAATGTAGACATGACCGAGACACGTCTCCGGTCAATAACCAATAGCGGGACCTGGATGCCCATATTGGCTCCTACATATTCTACGAAGATCTTTATCGGTCAAACCGCATAACAACATACGTTGTTCCCTTTGTCATCGGTATGTTACTTGCCCGAGATTCGATCGTCGGTATCCAATACCTAGTTCAATCTCGTTACCGGCAAGTCTCTTTACTCGTTCCGTAATACATCATCTCACAACTAACATATTAGTTGTAATGCTTGCAAGGCTTATGTGATGTGTATTACCGAGAGGGCCCAGAGATACCTCTCCGACAATCGGAGTGACAAATCCTAATCTCGAAATACGCCAACCCAACATCGACCATTGGAGACACCTGTAGTACTCCTTTATAATCACCCAGTTACGTTGTGACGTTTGGTAGTACCCAAAGTGTTCCTCCGGTAAACGGGAGTTGCATAATCTCATAGTCATAGGAACATGTATAAGTTATGAAGAAAGCAATAGCAACATACTAAACGATCGGGTGCTAAGCTAATGAAATGGGTCATGTCAATCAGATCATTCTAGTAATGATGTGACCTCGTTAATCAAATAACAACTCATTGTTCATGGTTAGGAAACATAACCATCTTTGATTAACGAGCTAGTCAAGTAGAGGCATACTAGTGACACTTCGTTTGTCTATGTATTCACACATGTATTATGTTTCCGGTTAATACCATTCTAGCATGAATAATAAACATTTATCATGATTATGAGGAAATAAATAATAACTTTATTATTGCCTCTAGGGCATATTTCCTTCAGTCTCCCACTTGCACTAGAGTCAATAATCTAGTTCACATCGCCATGTGATTTAATAGTTCACATCACCATGTGATTAACACCCATAGTTCACATCGATATGTGATCAACACCCAAAGAGTACTAAGGTGTGATTATGTTTTGCTCGTGAGAGAAGCTTAGTCAACGGGTCTGTCACATTCAGAGCCGTATGTATTTTGCAAATATTCTATGTCTACAATGCTCTGTACGGAGCTACTCTAGCTAATCGCTCCCACTTTCAATATGTATCCAGATTGAGACTTATAGTCATCTGGATCAGTGTAAAAGTTTGCACTGATGTAACTTTTACAACAAACTCTTTTATCACCTCCATAATCGAGAAACATCTCCTTAGTCCTTACTAAGGATATTCTTGACCAATGTCCAGTGATCTACTCCTAGATCACTATTGTACTCCCTTGCCAAATACAGAGCAAGGTATACAATAGGTCTGGTACATAGCATAGCATACTTTATAGAACCTATGACTGAGGCATAGGGAATGACTTTTCATTCTCTTTCTATTTTCTGCTGTGGTCGGGATTTGAGTCTTACTCAGCTTCACACCTTGTAACATAGGCAAGAAACCTTTTCTTTGACTGTTCCATTTTGAACTACTTCAAAATCTTGTCAAGGTATGTACTCATTGAAAAACTTATCAAGCGTCTTGATCTATCCCAATAGATCTTGATGCTCAATATATAAGTAGCTTTCACTGAGGTCTTTTCTTTTTAAAGAACTCCTTTAAAACACTCCTTTATGCTTTGCAGAAAAATTCTACATCATTTCTGATCAACAATATGTCACTCACATATACTAATCAGAAAGGCTGTAGTGCTCCCACTCACTTTATTGTAAATACAGGCTTCATCGTAAGTCTGTATAAAACTATATGCTTTGATCAACTCATCAAAGCGTATATTCCAACTCCGAGATGCTTGCACCAGTCCACAGATGGATCGCTGGAGCTTGTACATTTTGTTAGCACCTTTCGGATTGACAAAACCTTCTGCTGCATCATATACAACTCTTCTTTAATAAATCCATTAAGGAATGCAGTTTTGTTTATCCATTTGCCAGATTTCATAAAAAGCGACAATTACTAACATGATTCAGACAGACTCAAGCATAGATACGAGTGAGAAGCTCTCATCGTAGTCAACACCTTGAACTTGTCGAAAACCTTTCGCGACAATTCTAGCTTTGTAGATAGTAACACTACTATCAGCGTCCGTCTTCCTCTTGAAGATCCATTTATTCTCAATTGCTTGCCGATCATCGGGCAAGTCAACCAAAGTCCAAACTTTGTTCTCATACATGGATCATATCTCAGACTTCATGGCCTCAAACCATTTTGCGGAATCTGGGCTCATCATCGCTTCCTCATAGTTCGTAGGTTCGTCATAGTCAAGTAACATGACCTCCAAAACAGGATTACCGTACCACTCTGGTGCGGATCTCACTCTGGTTTACCTACGAGATTCGGTAGTAACTTGATCTGAAGTTACATGATCATCATCATTAGCTTCCTTACTAATTGGTGTAGTAGTCACAAGAACAGATTTTTGTGATGAACTACTTTCCAATAAGGGAGAAGGTACAATTACCTTATCAAGTTTTCTACTTTCCTCCCACTCACTTCTTTCAAGAGAAACTCCTTCTCCAGAAAAACTCCGAATTTAGCAACAAAAGTCTTGCCTTCGGATTTGTGATAGAAGGTGTACCCAACAGTTTCCTTTGGGTATCCTATGAAGACGCACTTCTCCGATTTGAGTTTGAGCTTATCAGGTTGAAACTTTTTCACATAAGCATTGCAACCTCAAACTTTAAGAAACGACAGCTTAGGTTTCTTGCCAAACCATAGTTCATACGGTGTCGTCTCAACGGATTTAGATGGTGCCCTTTTAATGTGAATGCAGCTGTCTCTAATGCATAACCCCAAAATGATAGTGGTAGATCGGTAAGAGACATCATAGATCGCACCATATCTAATAAAGTACGGTTATGACGTTCGGACACACCATTACATTGTGGTGTTCCAGGTGGCGTGAGTTTGTGAAGCTATTCCACATTGTTTTAATTGAAGACCAAACTCGTAACTCAAATATTTGTCTCCGTGATCAGATCGTAGAAACTTTATTTTCTTGTCACGATGATTTTCCACTTCACTCTGAATTTCTTTGAACTTTTCAAATGTTTCAGACTTATGTTTCATCAAGTAGATATACCCATATCTGCTCAAATCATCTATGAAGTTCAGAAAATAACGATACTTGTCGTGAGCCTTAACACTCATCGGACCGCATACATCAGTATGTATTATTTCCAATAAGTCAGTTGCTCGCTCCGGAGAACGGAGTCTTATTCATCTTGCCCATGAGGCATGGTTCGCAAGCATCAAGTGATTCATAATCAAGTGATTCCAAAATCCCATCAGCATGGAGTTTCTTCATGCGCTTTACACCAATATGACCTAAACGGCAGTGCTACAAATAAGCTGCACTATCATTATTAACTTTGCATCTTTTGGTTTCAATATTATGATTATGTGTATCACTACGATCGAGATCCAATGAACTATTTTCATTGGGTGTGTAACCATATAAGGTTTTATTCATGTAAATAGAACAACAATTTATTCTCTTACTTAAATGAATAACCGTATTACAATAAACATGATCAAATCATATTCATGCTCAACGCAAACACCAAATAACACTTATTCAGGTTCAACACTAATCCCGAAAGTATAGGGGAGTGTGCGATGATGATCATATCAATCTTGGAACTACTTCCAACACACATCGTCACTTCACCCTTAACTAGTCTCTGTTTATTCTGCAACTCCCGTTTCAAGTTACTAATCTTAGCAACTGAACTAGTATCAAATACTGAGGGGTTGCTATAAACACTAGTAAAGTACACATCAATAACATGTATATCAAATATACTTATGTTCACTTTGCCATCCTTCTTATCCGCCAATCACTTGGGGTGATTCCGTTTCCGGTGACCAGTCCCTTTGCAGTAGAAGCACTTAGTCTCAGGCTTAGGACCAGACTTGGGCTTCTTCACTTTGAGCAGCAACTTGCTTGATGTTCTTCTTGAAGTTCCCCTTCTTCCCTCTGCCCTTTTCTTGAAACTAGTGGTCTTGTCAATCATCAACACTTGATGCTCTTTCTTGATTTTTACCTTCGTCGATTTCAATATCACGAAGAGCTCGGGAATCATTTTCGTCATCCCTTGCATACTATAGTTCATCACGAAGTTCAGTAACATAGTGATGGTGACTAGAGAATTCTGTCAATCACTATCTTATCTGGAAGATTAACTCCCACTTGATTCAAGCGATTGAAGTACTCAGACAATCTGAGCACATGCTCACTAGTTGAGCGATTCTCCTCCATCTTTTAGCTATAGAACTTGTTGGAGATTTCATATCTCTCAACTCGGGTATTTGCTTGAAATACTAACTTCAAATACTGGAACATCTCATATGGTCCATGATGTTCAAAACATCTTTGAAGTCCCGATTCTAAGCCGTTAAGCATGGTGCACTTAAACTATCAAGTAGTCATCATATTGAGCTAGCCAAACGTTCATAACGTTTGCATCTGCTCCTGCAATAGGTCTGTCACCTAGCGGTGCATCAAGGACATAATTTTTCTGTGCAGCAATGAGGATAAACCTCAGATCACGGATCCAATCCGCATCATTGCTACTAACATCTTTCAACACAATTTTCTCTAGGAACATATCAAAATAAACATAGGGAAGCAACAACGCGAGCTATTGATCTATAATTTGCAAAATACTACCAGGACTAAGTTCATGATAAATTTAAGTTCAATTAATCATATTATTTAAGAACTCCCACTTAGATAGACATCTCTCTAATCCTCTAAGTAATCACGTGATCCAAATCAACTAAACCATGACCGATCATCACGTGAGATGGAGTAGTTTTCAATGGTGAACATCGTTATGTTGATCATATCTACTATATGATTCACGCTCGACCTTTCGGTCTCCGTGTTCCGAGGCCATATCTGCATATGCTAGGCTCGTCAAGTTTAACCTGAGTATTCTGCGTGTGCAAAAACTGGCTTGCACCCGTTGTAGATGGACGTAGAGCTTATCACACCCGATCATCACGTGGTGTCTGGGCACGACGAACTTTGGCAACGGTGCATACTCAGGGAGAACACTTAGTGAGAGATCATCTTATAATGCTACCGTCAATCAAAGCAAGATAAGATGCATAAAAAGATAAACATCACATGCAATCAATATAAGTGATATGATATGGCCATCATCATCTTGTGCTTGTGATCTCCATCTCTGAAGCACCGTCATGATCACCATCGTCACCGGCGCGACACCTTGATCTCCATCGTAGCATCGTTGTCGTCTCGCCAATCTTATGCTTCCACGACTATCACTACCGTTTAGTAATAAAGTAAAGCATTACATCGCGATTGCATTGCATACAATAAAGCGACAACCATATGGCTCCTGCCAGTTGCCGATAACTTGGTTACAAAACATGATCATCTCATACAATAAAATTCAGCATCATGCCTTGACCATATAACATCACAACATGCCCTGCAAAAACAAGTTAGACGTCCTCTACTTTGTTGTTGCATGTTTTTACGTGGCTGCTACGGGCTTAAGTAAGAACCAATCTCACCTACGCATCAAAACCACAACGATAGTTTGTCAAATAGACTCCGTTTTAACCTTCGCAAGGACCGGGCGTAGCCATACTTAGTTCAACTAAAGTTGGAGAGGCAGTCGCCCGCAAGCCATCTCTGTGCAAAGCACGTCGAGGGAACCGGTCTCGCGTAAGCGTACGCGTAAGGTTGGTCCGGGTCGTCTCGTCCAACAATACCGCCGAACCAAAGTATGACATGCTGGTAGGCAGTATGACTTGTATCGTCCACAACTTACTTGTGTTCTACTCGTGCATATAACATCAACATCAATAACCTAGGCTCGGATGCCACTGTTGGGTTTCGTAGTAATTTCAAAAAATTTCCTACGCACACGCAAGATCATGTGATGCATAGCAACGAGGGGAGAGTGTTGTCTACGTACCCAACGCAGACCGACTGCGGAAGCGATGACACGACGTAGAGGAAGTAGTCGTACATCTTCACGATCCAACCGATCAAGCACCGAAACTACGGCACCTCCGAGTTCGAGCACACGTTCAGCTCGATGACGATCCCCGGACTCCGATCCAGCAAAGTGTCGGGGAAGAGTTCCGTCAGCACGACGGCGTGGTGACGATCTTGATGAACTACAGCAGCAGGGCTTCGCCTAAACTCCGCTACAGTATTATCGAGGAATATGGTGGCAGGGGGCACCGCACACGGCTAAGGAATCGATCACGTGGATCAACTTGTGTCAACTTGTGTGTCTAGGGTGCCCCTCTGCCCCCGTATATAAAGGAGGGAGGGAGGAGGAGGCCGGCCTAGGGAGGAGGCGCGCCATAGGGGAGTCCTACTCCCACCGGGAGTAGGATTCCCCCTTTCCTAGTCCAACTAGGAATCCTTCCATGTAGTAGGAGTAGGAGACTAGGAAGGGGAAGAGAGAAGGGAAGGAAGGAGGGGGTGCGGCCCCTCCCCCTAGTCCAATTCGGACTAGGCCTTGGGGGGGCGCGCGGCCTGCCCTAGGCAGCCCCTCTCTCTTTCCCGCAGGGCCCAATAAGGCCCAATACTTCTCCCCGGCGAATTCCCGTAACTCTCCGGTACTCCGATAAATACCCGAATGACTCGGAACCTTTCCGAACTCCGAATATAGTCGTCCAATATATCGATCTTTACGTCTCGACCATTTCGAGACTCCTCGTCATGTCCCCGATCTCATCCGGGACTCCGAACTCCTTCGGTACATCAAAACTCATAAACTCATAATATAACTGTCATCGAAACCTTAAGCGTGCGGACCCTACGGTTCGAGAACAATGTAGACATGACCGAGACACGTCTCCGGTCAATAACCAATAGTGGGACCTGGATGCCCATATTGGCTCCTACATATTCTACGAAGATCTTTATCGGTCAGACCGCATAACAACATACGTTGTTCCCTTTGTCATCGGTATGTTACTTGCCCGAGATTCGATCGTCGGTATCCAATACCTAGTTCAATCTCGTTACCGGCAAGTCTCTTTACTCGTTTCGTAATACATCATCTCACAACTAACATATTAGTTGTAATGCTTGCAAGGCTTATGTGATGTGTATTACCGAGAGGGCCCAGAGATACCTCTCCGACAATCGGAGTGACAAATCCTAATCTCGAAATACGCCAACCCAACATCGACCATTGGAGACACCTGTAGTACTCCTTTATAATCACCCAGTTACGTTGTGACGTTTGGTAGTACCCAAAGTGTTCCTCCGGTAAACGGGAGTTGCATAATCTCATAGTCATAGGAACATGTATAAGTTATGAAGAAAGCAATAGCAACATACTAAACGATCGGGTGCTAAGCTAATGAAATGGGTCATGTCAATCAGATCATTCTACTAATGATGTGACCTCGTTAATCAAATAACAACTCATTGTTCATGGTTAGGAAACATAACCATCTTTGATTAACGAGCTAGTCAAGTAGAGGCATACTAGTGACACTTCGTTTGTCTATGTATTCACACATGTATTATGTTTCCGGTTAATACCATTCTAGCATGAATAATAAACATTTATCATGATTATGAGGAAATAAATAATAACTTTATTATTGCCTCTAGGGCATATTTCCTTCACTAACATCATGCTGTCTGTGCTTCATTGGTGATTCTACCCCCTCTCAAAACCCTAGACTGCTAATCCACCGGTGTACCAGAGCCTATTCACTCCACCGGTGTACCAGAGCCTATTCACTACCAACATTGTACATTGTGTCAGATCTTCTTCGGGAATAGAATCTACCCCTCCCACCTCCCCTAGAAACCATAGACTTCTCATGCACCATTGTACCACATACCATTCAGTGCTAGCATTGTCCACCACGCTAGATTTTCTTTGTCGGTGCTCTCGCCCACCGCAGCGCATCTACACCGGCGCCTTCCCACACCGCACCACAACCGCTTCCTCGAAACCACCGTCCATCCCTGGACCCGCTTCAGCAATGCCCCTGTCCATGGCCTCAGGTCCACTTCATCGACACCGTCATCCACCCTACCGGAGCAGCTTCCCGTCTGCGAGTGGCCGTGAAGGGATTGAAAACCCTGTTTTCGCGTTGGTTGCAAGGTTCTTGATTGTTTGTGCAGGTACTAGGTGACTTGCGTGTTATCTCCTACTGGATTGATACCTTGGTTCTCAAACTAAGGGAAATTCTTACCAAGGGAAAACCAAGGCATGCTCAAGAGGTAGCAAGAAGGATTTCTGGCGCCGTTGTCGGGGAGATCTACGCTCAAGTCAAGACATACCAAGTACCCATCATAAAATCTTCTCCCTCGCATTACATTTTTTTGCCACCCGCCTCTTGTTTTCTTCTCCTCCGCTCTAAAACGATTTTCGAACACCCTTTAGTAGGCGTTCTGGGAATGGGGGTCCCCAGACTTGCCTGCCTGCGGCCCACGGCGTGGCTTTGTTGGCAGGCTTGTACGTCCCATCTTCAACAACAAGGAATCAAGACCCTCGGGAGGGGCCAAGCCTCGCGAGGTAGATGACACGAAACCTCCTCAGGGGCGGCCTCGCCAGGCTGGCTCATGAGGAGCGACACCGTGAAGCTGCACTACGGGCGGCAAGATACCAGCAGGCGCTGCGGCGATACCACTTCCACAGCGTCCGCTCCAGGACTCTTGAGGTTGGTGACCTCGTCCTGAGGCGGGTGCTCTCTAGGGAGGGGCTGCATAAGCTCTCACCTATGTGGGAGGGGCCGTTCAGGGTCGCCCACGTCTCCAGGCCTGGCGCCGCGCGCCTGGAGACACTGGACGGGGTACCTGTCCAGAACGCCTAGAACATCCAACACCTCTAGAAGTTCTACCCATGAAGAAAGGCCCGGTTCCTGTGAAGAAGGCCTGGTGCCTATGAAGAAAGGCCCAGTGCCTGTGAAGAAGGCCCAGTGCCTGTGAAGCAAGGCCCGGTGCCTATGAAGAAACGCCGCCCGTGACACTCTCACGTAATAATAAGTGGGGCTGTATATGCCTCAGAGCCTCAGGAGAGCCGCCCTAGGGCCTCGGGGGCTCCCTCCCACGCCGAGTGGCAGCACTTAGCTCCGCGCTGGTGAGAAGACGTCGAAGACTAGACTAGGTGTCGGACACGGCTTTTTATTTGCTTTCTGAAGTTGGCTCGCCCCTCCTTTAATCGAAGTTTGCTTTCTAGTGTCTATTGCTGGTTCTGTTTTATCGTTTTCTGCCTCTGTTTCTGCCTTCGCCTCTTTGGCCGACCTAAACTCTCCCTCGCGTCCCTCGTGAGGGGGCTGGACAGGTACCTTTGTGAGCTTCCTCCTTCTGTATTTTCGCGAGGCACCCTCGTTCGAGCCCACAAGCTGGCGCACCTCTCCCGGTCCGTGCCCCACGGGCATCGCGACGCGAAGCACTGAGTCAAGGCCAGCGACGCCTATAACCAAACCCCGGGTGAGCAATAAACCTCTTACGAATTTTTTGCAGTTCCTAAGCGCATATCAGGTCAAGGAGGCCTCGACAAGCACTAGGAAGCGAGCGCCTTGTGAGGAGGTGGTCACTCAAAACAAGTCGAGCTAAGTTATCCCTACATAAAACGGTAATGTTATGACACGGCACAGGAACGACAAACATAGCATAACGATTGAAATCATAGTTCGATACACGCCCCTCCGAGGCACATTCTGGTTTCTTTCTAATGCAGGAAGGAAAAGAAGAACAAAATAGAAGCGGTGCCTACAGCGGTCCACGGGCGCAGGCCCCAACGCCCGCCTGAGCTCAGCCGGACCCCTCCTCGTGCTTCACGGAGGCATGGTGACGAGATGACATGCCACCATCTTTGAAGCGGGCACGGTTGCGTGGCGGCTGGTTGTTGCCGCAGCTGTCGCTGGGAGAAGAACTGCCATAGCCGGACGAGACGCGGTCGGCGCCAAGGGCGGGTTCGCCCCCATCCTCATCGCGGCCGTCGCCAAGGCCAAGCACCTCCTCACCGTCGTTCACCTCGGGGCAGCACCCGACGCGACGACCATCTTCCCCGAACACCCTCACATAGAGGGTCGCATCACCGTCGTACTTGAAGTGAAGGGTGCACCGCCTGCCCAGGCCGCGCACGCAGGCGAACGTCTGCCAACCGTGGGCCAGAGCTACATTGCCCGCGGCGGAGACCTCGACCGCAACCCAGGAAGCCCTGCTGCAGCAGCCATCCGCCTGCAGCCAGAGGCCGGCAGCTCGTCGGCGAGGAAGCGCGGGGGCTGAAGCCAGTTGTCGGCCGGGTTCTCCGACCAGACGATGAACTCCGGTAGCATCGCCGCCAAGTGGAAGCGTGGCTGAGGAGGTCGCGCAACCATGGCACGCCTCCCCTCATCGACGGGACCACCACAACCGGAGCGACCCCTGCCACGTGAAGCAGCACCACCATGGTCGCGCGGAGCCGCGGCGGGGGTTGCGGTGTGATTGCAGAGAGTCGGGCCCCTCGCGGGGGTCCTTCCCCTTCTCCGCGGCGGTGAACCTCCTTGAAGGCGCCATTGGTGGTAGGAGAAGAGCAAGGAAGAAGAAGAAGCAGGAGGGGCAGAGGAAAGATAGGCGACGGGGGCTCCGCTCCCCTCCCATTTATACCAGGAGAATGCCAACCAGTGCCCCCCCACGATCACAGGTAATGATGGTCTTCCTTGCATGTCGCAGGGACTTGTCACGTCGGGCAGTTGTCGTGGCAGCGTGGGGAAGCGGAGACGCCGACGTCCAATAAACCGCCACGCGTCGACCGAGGCCACAGGCTGTTGGGGCCCGCAGCGCTCCACACTTGGCACTTGGCTTCGCCTCGAAGCCAAGCCCGAGAGCACCTTGGGCCCGGGGGCTACTGTCGGTGTTCTGGGAATGGGGGTCCCCAGACTTGCCTGCCCGCGGCCCAAGGCGTGGCTTTGCTGGCAGGCCTGTACGGCCCATCCTCAACAACAAGGAATCAAGACCCTCGTGAGGGGCCAAGCCTCGCGAGGTGGACGACATGAAACCTCCTCAGGAGCGGCCTCGCCAGGCTGGCTCATGAGGGGCGGAGAGTTAGAGGTCGGGCAAACCTCGCGAGGTTCTCGTGACGTAAGCCATGACGATCGAGACCAGGCGAGCGCCAACGCGCGCAGCGTCCTTGTTTCCTCTTTAGTGCTAAGGGGGCAAAGCGCAAGCGCGGAGTACCGAGTCATCAAGCAAAGGTTTCCATATTGGTGCAACGAGACCAAGACCAGAAGGACGGCAAGACAGAGGTCACCATGGAGCCCAAGACGGCGTCACCACCAGAACCTTTGGCGGGCGAAGACCACCTTTTGTCAGGATAGCTTGTACTAGTTGTCCCCTTTCAAATTGGACGTTGTTGACTCCCTTCCCGCTCAATATTTTGGGAGAGGATCAGGGCCTCTATAAATAGGACTAGCCACCACCATAGGCAGGGAGAGAGGAACTAGGTCATCCCCAGCCACACAAATGCACCAAGCACAAGAACACCTCAACCTCAGGAGGCTGTTCTTCCCCTTGTACTGTTCATCTTCAGCCCAAGAGGCAATCCACCACCACCACACTGGAGTAGGGTATTACACCACAACAGTGGCCCGAACCAGTATAAATCTTGTGTCCCTTGTGTTGCAAGTTCGTCGAGTTAGTTCGTGATATCCAGGCTAAGAAAGGACGCGAATCGATAGGGGGGAGATCTTCGCACGCACCTCAGTGTTTGAACCTTAAGGGTTTTGCCGGGAACCCGTGATCCGACATTTGGCACGCCAGGTAGGGGTTCGTCGGAGTCTTCCTTCCGTCGGCTCGCGCTCCACCATCTTCGCGCCCGCTCCCATGGCGGACGCCCCTCCAGCGGGATCTACCAGTGCACACGGCGGTGCTCGGGGGCTCGGAGCCCCCGCCCCCACCTTGCGGTGGGTGCAGTGGCCACCCAAGTTCAAGCCGGAGATGCCGCCACGCTACAATGGCGCGGCGGACCCGTCGGCTTTCCTGCTGGCATACGAGGAGACCGTCCTAGAAGCCAGGGGCGACGACAAGGTTGGCCAACTGGTTCCCAATGGCCCTTGCGGGCGCGCCGCATGCCTGGCTCCTCCACTTGCCGGAGTCTTCTGTCGCCACCTGGGAGGAGCTGCGCGACCTCTTCGTCACATGCTTCGGGGAACCAGCGGCCCCCGTCATCGCAGCTCTTCTTGGCGGCTCACAAGCACCACCCTCAGATCGGCACATCAAGCCGTACCTTCGCCAGATCTGTGTCGCTTCCAAGCGCCCTGGGGCTCCGCCTGGTTGGGCCTCGCCTAAGGCCAACCTCACCTTCAACTCGGAGGACCATCCCACCTCCACCGTCGGTTCGGGTGCGCTTCCGATGCTGTGCGCACCCACCATCTTCCACGTATCCATCACCAAGACGCTCGTCGACGGCGGCGTCAGCCTCAATGTGCTCTCTGTCGAGGCCTTCGGCCTCCTTCATGTACCGTTCGAGCGATTCCGCCCCAGCAAGCCCTTCTCGGGAGTTGCAGGGGGCCTCACCCACTCCCTGGGGCAGATCCGCCTCCCCGTGACCTTCAGCACGCGTGAAAACTACCGCACCGAGCTCATCGACTTCGACATTGCCCGCATTGGCCTTCCATACAACGCCATCCTCGGGTACCCAGCTTTGGCCCAATTCATGGCAGCAACCCATCCTGCTTACAATCTCATGAAGATGACTGGGAGCCAGGGCGTCCTCACCATCAAGGGGGACGCCAAGGAGGCCCTGGCGGTGCTCAAGCTCACCCACAAGGCCGTCGCGGCAGCACGACCCACCGACGTGGATACTTCCAAGGCCAAGGGAGCCGTACCAACCAAGAAGAAGTTGTTCTTCACTCAGGCCAAGGCAGAAACCAAGCAAGTGTTGGTCGAGGAGGACGGGTCCTCAGGGGCAACCTTTACCATAGGCGCCAACCTCGAGCCCGCTCAGGAGGAGGCGCTAGTGATGTTTTTGCGTGCAAACAAGGAAGTGTTCGTCTGGGAGCCCGATCAGCTAGTAGGGGTCCCAAGAAAGGTAATAGAGCACCACCTGAAGGTGTGCCCCAACGTACGCCCTATGAAGCAGAGGGCAAGGAGGCAGTCCATGGAGAAGCAAGCTTTCATCGCCCAAGAAACCCGCAAGTTGGAGGCCGCGGGTGTCATTCGCGAGGTTCGTTACCCCGAGTGGCTGGCGAACCCTGTCGTCGTCCCCAAGAAAGGCGGGAAGGAGCAGATGTTCGTAGACTTCACCAACCTCAACAAGGCCTGCCCCCAAGATCCGTTCCCGCTTCCGCGCATCGTCCAGATTGTCGACTGCACCGCCGAGTGTGATTTGCTATGCTTCCTGGATGCATTCTCAGGATATCACCAGATCAAGATGGCAGTAGAAGATGTGGAGAAGACAACCTTCCTGACCCCGTGTGGGGTGTACTGCTACATTTCTAAGCTCATAAATAATGATGATATGGAAATACCTACCGGGGTTATCAATGAGAGTTTAAATAATTTTCATGAAGATGACGCCGGAATTTTTCGTTATTTGCTTGCTGAATCTTTGAAAGATGCTTGGGATAGGATGTTAAGGATTTGAGCCAGCTATGTACCCCAATATCAAATTGAGATATAGTTAAAAAGATTTTATGATGGCTTACCCTCTTCCTTCAAGCAAGTTTTAGATTCTATTTTGGAAGAAGGTTTTCTTGAGGGGGATGTCATCGATACATACGAAAAAATGAAAGCTATATTTGGGCACCCCATGAGTGAAAAAGTTGAATCCACCTCTCTTCTATGTTTTTATCAGAATGAAATTATCAAAGAAATGAAGGCTGGCTTAGATGCAAATTTTCGTAGCGTGCCTAATCTTTCTTCTACCATTAATGGCCACGTGCTTTCGCAAAATAGGAAGATAAGTGCTTTAGATAAGAAAGTCTCTCTTTATCACCAAAAGGGAAAAGATGACAATACCTAGATCTATTCTTATTTTTATGCCTTGTTGAGGGGCAACCCAATTTTATTTTTGTTCTTTACTTTTTGTTCCTGTTTAGTAATAAATAATTTATCTAGCCTCTATTATGATTGTGTTTTTATGTTTTAATTAGTGTTTGTGCTAAGTAAAGCCTTTAGGATCTTCTTGGGTGATTTTTGTTTGATCTTGCTGATAAAAACAGAAAGTATGCACTAAGGAAAATAATTTTCATTTTTTACCAGATACCGATAAAATAGCAATTCCAACTGCAGTAAATCAATATACAAATTATTTAGGTCGTCCTATTTTTTAAGAATTTTTGGAGTTACAGAAGTATTCTAAACCTCCAGATTGCTACCGACTGTTTTGTTTTGACAGATTCTGTTTTTCGTGTGTTGTTTACTTATGTTGATGAATCTATGGATAGTATCGGAGGGTATGAACCATAGAGAAGTTGGAATACAGTAGGTTTAACACCAATATAAATGAAGAATGAGTTAATTACAGTACATTAAAGCGGTGGTTTGTTTTCTTATACTAACGGAGCTCATTAGATTTTGTGTTAAGTTTTGTGTTGTGAAGTTTTCAAGTTTTCGGGTAAAGATTTAATGGATTTTGGAGCAAGGAGTGGCAAGAGAATAAGCTTGGGGATGCCCAAGGCACCCCAAGGTAAAATGCAAGGACAACCAAAAGCCTAAGCTTGGGGATGCCCCGGAAGCCATCCCCGCTTTCGCCTTCGTCTATTGGTAACTTTACTGGAGGGTATATTTTTATTCACCACATGATATGTGTTTTTCTTGGAGCGTCTTGCATGATTTGAGTCTTTTATTTTTAGTTTACCACAATCATCCTTGTTGTACACACCTTTTGGGAGAGACACACACGAATCGGAATTTGTTAGAATACTCTATGTGCTTCACTTATATCTTTTGAGCTAGATAATTTTGCTCTAGTGCTTTACTTATATCTTTTTAGAGCATGGTGGTGGTTTTATTTTATAGAAATTATTGATCTCTCATGCTTTACTTATATTATTTTGAGAGTCTTTTAGAACAGCATGGTAATTTTCTTTGGTTATAAAATTAGTCCTAATTTGATGGGCATTCAAGATGGGTATAATGAAAACTTTCATATAGAGTGCATTGAATACTATGAGAAATTTGATACTTGATAATTGTTTTGAGATATGAAGATGGTGATATTAGAGTCGTGATAGTTGAGTAATTATGAAATTGAGAAATACTTGTGTTGAGGTTTGCAAGTCCCGTAGCATGCACGTATGGTAACCGTTGTGTGACTAATTTGAAGCATGAGGTGTTTCTTTGATTGCTTTCCTTATGACTGGTGGACGGGGACGAGCGATGGTCTTTTCCTACCAATCTATCCCCCTAGGAGCATGCGCGTAGTGATTGGTTTTGATGATTGTAGATTTTTGCAATAAGTATGCGAGTTCTTCATGACTAATGTTGAGTCCATGGATTATACGCACTCTCACCCTTCCACCATTGTTAGCCTCTCTTGTGCCGCGCAGCTTTCGCCGGTGCCATAAACCCATCATTTACCTTCCTCAAAACAGCCACCATACCTACCTATTATGGCATTTCCATAGCCATTCCGAGATATATTGCCATGCAACTTTCCATCATTCTGTTTATTATGACACGCTTCATCATAGTCATATTACCTTGCATGATCATGTAGTTGACATCGTATTTGTGGCATGGCCACCATTCATAATTTTTCATACATGTCACTCTTGATTCATTGCACATCCCAGTACACCGCCGGAGGCATCTACATAGTGTCATATTGAGTTCTAAGTATTGAGTTGTAAGTAAATAAAAGTGTGATGATCTTCATTATTAGAGAATTGTCCCATGTGAGGAAAAGGATGATGGAAACTATGATTCCCCACAAGTCGGGATGAGACTCCGGACTAAAAAAAAGAGGCCATAAAAAAGAAAGGAGAAGGCCCAAACAAAAAAATGAGAGAAAAAGAGAGAAGGGACAATGTTACTATCCTTTTTCCACACTGGTGCTTCGAAGTAGCACCATGATCTTCATGATAGAGAGTCTCTTATGTTGTCACTTTCATATACTAGTGGGAATTTTTCATTATAGAACTTGGCTTGTATATTACAATGATGGGCTTCCTCAAATTTCCCTAGGTCTTCGTGAGCAAGCAAGTTGGATGCACACCCACTTAGTTACTTTTGTTGAACTTTCATACACTTATATCTCTAGTGCATCCGTTGCATGGCAATCCTTACTCACTCACATTGATATCTATTGATGGGCATATACATAGCCCGTTGATACGCCTAGTTGATGTGAGACTATCTTCCTCCTTTTTGTCTTCTCCACAACCACCATTCTATTCCACCTATAGTGCTATGTCCATGGCTCGCGCTCATATATTGCGTGAAAGTTGAAGAAGTTTCAGAATAGTAAAGTATGAAACAATTGTTTGGCTTGTCATCGGGGTTGTGCATGATTGGAGCATTTTGTGTGACGAAATTGAAGCATAGCCAAACTATATGATTTTGTAGGGATGAGCTTTATTTGTCTATGTTATTTTGAGAAGACATAATTGCTTGGTTAGTATGCTTGAAGTATTATTATTTTTATATCAATATTAAACTTTTATCTTGAATCTTTCGGATCTGAACATTCATGCCACAATAAAGAAAACTACATTGAAAATTATGTTAGGTAGCATTCCACATAAAAAATTATATTTTTATCATTTACCTACTCGAGGACGAGCAGGAATTAAGCTTGGGGATGCTTGATAGGTCTCCAACGTATCTATAATTTTTTTATTGTTCCATGCTATTATATTATCTATTTTGGATGTTTAATGGGATTTAATACGTTCTTTTATATTATTTTTGGACCTAACCTATTAACCGAAGGCCCAGTGCCAGTTTCTGTTTTTTTTTTGCCTATTTTAGTGTTTAGCAGAAAACGAATATCAAACGGAATCCAAACAGAACGAAACCTTCGCGGGGATCTTTCTTAGAACAAACATAATAAAGGAGACTTGGAGTGGAAGTCTGGAAGTCCGCGAGGCGGCCATGAGGCCTGAGGGCGCGCCCAGGGGGGTAGGTGCACCCCCCAACCTCATGGGCCCCACGGAGCTCCCCCGACGTACTTCTTTTGCCTATATATACTCTTATACCCTAAAAACATCCGGGGGAGCCACGAAACCACTTTTCCATCCGCCTCAACCTTCTGTACTCGTGAGATCCAATTTGGGGCCCTTTTCGGCGATCTGCCGGAGGGGGAATCGATCACGGAGGGCTTCTACATCAACACCATAGCCTCTCCGATAATGTGTGAGAAGTTTACCACAGACCTTCAGGTCCATAGTTATTACCTAGATGGCTTCTTCTCTCTCTTTGGTTCTCAATACAAAGTTCTCCTCGATGTCCTTGGAGATCTATTCGATGTAATACTTTTTGTGGTGTGTTTGCCGCGATCCGATGAATTGTGGATTTATGATCAAGTTTATCTATGAATAAAATTTGGTTTTTCTCTGAATTCTTATATGCATGATTTGATATCTTTGCAAGTCTCTTCGAATTATTGGTTTAGTTTGGCCTACTAGATTGATCTTTCTTGCAATGGCAGAAGTGCTTAGCTATGAGTTCAATCTTGCGGTGTCCTTTCCCAGTGACAGTAGGGGCAGCAAGCCACATATTGTATTGTTGCCATCAAGGATAAAAAGATGGGGTTTATAGCATATTGCTTGAGTTTATCCCTCTACATCATGTCATCTTGCTTAATGCATTACTCTATTCTTATGAACTTAATACTCTAGATGCATGCTGGATAGCGGTCGATGTGTGGAGTAATAGTAGTAGATGCAGAATCGTTTCGGTCTACTTAACACGGAAGTGATGCCTATATTCATGATCATTGCCTAGATATTCTCATAACTATGCGCTCTTCTATCAATTGCTCGGTAGTAATTTGTTCACCCGCTGTAATACATGCTATCATGAGAGAAGCCACTAGTGAAATCTATGCCCCCCCCCGGTCTCTTTCTTATTATATTGCATCTCTTTTTATTTACATCGCATCTCGTTTACTATTTTGATATCTTTACTTTCCAATCTATAAAACAAAAATACCAAAAATATTTATCTTACTATCTTTATCAGATCTCACTTTTGCGAGTGACTGTGAAGGGATTGACAACCACTTTTTCCCGTTGGTTGCAAGGTTCTTGATTGTTTGTGCAGGTACTAGGTGACTTGCGTGTTATCTCCTACTGGATTGAGACCTTAGTTCTCAAAACTAAGGGAAATACTTACGCTACTTTGTTGCATCACCCTTTCCTCTTCAAGGGAAAACCAACGCGTGCTGAGGTAGCACACCGCAATAGGCAATGTCAGCACACGTCTTGTTCCAACAACCATGCACGCTCGTTATTACCATCGCGCATGCTTCTTTTAATTAGAATGTGTGCCCGTGTAGCGCACACATGTCGATCTATCGAATTGTTTCTGTTTGTTGTCGCTAATCACAAACAGTTCATCCGTGTGAAGTGTATGCCGTCAATCGCAGATCCTTTGAATTGGCTGACCATTTCTGTTGTGTTGCCTAATCGCAAACAGTTAATCCTTCTGAAGCATATGCCCGCAATTGCACACACCTTCATCTGGTTGCCCATTTTTGTTGTTCCGCCTCATCACAAATAGTTAATCGAGTGAACTATATGCAGTATACCGCACACGCCTTCATCTGGCTGCCCGTTTCTGTTCTTCTTCCTCATCACAAACAGTTAGTTGAACTAAACCGTATGCCCCGCATCGCACACACAACTAAAATCTGAACCGTGTTTGATGTATCCTTCATCGCAAATGTTTTGCATCTTTTTTGATGGGTTTTTACATCACCGTTTGTGATTAATGCATCGCACATAGTTTCGTAAAATGGTCTCTGATCGTAGTGTCGCGTTAGTAGCATCTTGTAGTAGGGATACATCAAGTTCTCTCAAATCCATAAAAGTATTCAATTCAATAAAATGAAATCTCAAAGGGAAAACTCGATTCACAACAAGATAGAGGGGGAAAATACCATATGATCCAACTATATTAACAAAGCCCGCGATACATCAAGATCATGACATCTCAAGAACACGAGAGAGAGAGATTAAACACATAGCTACTGGTACAAACCCTCAACCCCAAGGGTGGACTACTCCCTCCTCATCATGGTGGACGCCGGGATGATGAAGATGGCCACCAGTGATGATTTCCCCCTCCGGCGAAGTGCCAGAAGGGGGTCTAGATTGGTTTTTAATGGCTACAGAGTCTTGCAGCGACGGAACTTCTGATCTATCGACTCTCCTAGGGGTTTTGGAATATTTGGGAATTTATAGGGCGAATAGGCAATGCGGGAGGCCACTGAGGTGGGCACAACCCACTAGGGCACGCCTGGGCCCTCAGGCGCGCCCAGGTGGGTTGTGCCCCCCTCGGGACACCCTCTAGTACTTCTTTGTCCCAAGTTGTGTCTCCTGGTCCATAAAAATTCTTCAAAAAGTTTCGCTGTGTTTGGACTCCGTTTGGTATTGATTTTCTGCGATGTGAAAACAAGCAAAAAACAGCAATTGGCACTGCGCACTATGTCAATAGTTTAGTCCCAAAAAATGATATAAAGTTGCTATAAAATAATTGTAAAACATTCAAGAATGATAATATAACAGCATGAATATTTTATAAATTATAGATATGTTGTAGACGTATCACCTATACAACCAGTTATGGTAAGTCACTACATTTTAATTACTAGGACATCCCACTTGCCCGCCATTGTGCTTGCCTAGGGTTCTCCACCTATAACCCAGTCAATGCAATTGATTAATACTCCCTCTGCTCACTATTATAAGATGTTTTAACTTTTTTCTAAATTAGATGTATGTAGACATATTTTAATGTGTCTATTCACTCATTTCAGTATGGATGTAGTCTATATTTAAATATCCAAGACATCTTATAATGGTGAACAGAAGGAGTAACTCCTTCCTGCTATGGTAGAGATCTTGATGTCATACATGGCATAACCAAACGCATGTTCACTTCATTAGTCTCCCTATAATTACTAGGATCTTGAGTACATACTGGTCGAGATACTTCACAGAAGCCAAATGATGTTACATTACTTATTCCATATAGAAGAGACATCGATTGATTAAAATGTAGCCAGACCAAGGATGTTATTGAGGGATGCATGTATGCATGCTGCCAACACAATAATACTTCAATTGCTTGTTTGTTAGAGGCATAATTAAATTTCTTTGTTTGTCTTGCAATTAATGAGATGCCCAAACTGTGCTGCCTGATGTAGTATACTTGTATAACTATTAGATGACGTAATTAAATATCTTACCACTTCATTTCTCTGGCAAAGTGTGCCTGCAGCTCTGAAGTCCATTAACCAACTAGTACTACATGAGGCTCACAATCTAGTTTATACGAGGCTCACAATCTTAAACTATTCGCATACACACAGTAGTTTAATTGCTTGTTTCTCCGAGGCATATTTTATTTGCTTGTTTGTTTGAGCCATACTGTATTTTGCTTGCCTGTCAGCAACTGACTGAGTTAGCAAATGATTGCATAGTTTTTCTTGTTGTAGTGGGTTTGTATGAATCCCTCTGCAGTTCATTATATTCCCTAAGACTCTTTTGAGACATGCCACACAATGTTCCAGCTAGTTAATATGTGGTACACAATGGCTAACTGCTTGCTTATACGCAAGATAGATCTAATGTTCGGTAGCTATTTGTGGTCTCAATTTGTAGCCTGCCAATGTTTTGGATTTGGCCCCAACATCATGTTCGCTACACTATTATGCTTCATGACGTCTACATTGTTGTTAGTCCTGTTTGCCATGTAAAAGCTTGTCTGTCTTGCTCGCTTCACTGTTCTAACTATATTTTTTCCCTAAGTCAAGTATTTTAACAGAAATATTTTGGGATAAAGTGACAACAACACAAAGTTCTCAGAATAGTGCGGCATGGCCGTTACCAAACAAAAATGGTTTGGAATTGGATGCGATGGTATTCTAGAGTATTTTGTAGAGTCGGAAAGATACCATCCATATGCGCTCTAAGAGTTAATCAACATGTTGAGAAGGTAGATGCGGGAATCAGATGCATTAGTCACCGAAATCAAACAAGTGACTGTGGAAGTCGGAAAGGAAGTGGAGATTGAGCAGAGTGCAGTTTGTGCTATATGAATCCAGGCAATCCTATTTTCTAAAAAGACCATTATTCACATGGTAAGTTGTCTCGATTTGCGTCCATGATGTATGAGGTGTATGTGCCGAGTGTGTGTAATTTGCTATTTGGTTGTGCTTTATTATCACTGATGGCGAACTTTGATGTCGAGTGGATGTAATATGCCGTAATTTATTTATTGTATAGTGTAGGCTTATTCTTAGTTTGTATGTTGTAATTTTTTTATTGTATAGTGTAGGTTTTTTTGAGGGGATTCTCTACAGTAGGATAATTCTTACTTGTTCTGTATACGCTATTGTTGAAAAGGCCAAAAACATCGAAGGTGACCAACAGGCCAAAACGTTACTGTGACACCGTTATAGGGCCGGCCCACAAATAATACGTTACTGTGACACCGTTATAGGGCCGGCCCACAAATAATAAGTGGATCCTAATCCACCTTGGCCCTTAATGGATCAGATGGGCCCACTGTTCTTAAGGAGGTCCATAACAATTATGGGTCGTTATGTGGCAGAAATGGCATGTGGGCCATAATAATGCTTGTTAACAGGCCAAAATAAACCACCGGCCTTATTTGGCCCATAGATTATGGGTCGTTAACAGGCCAAAACATAACTCTGGGTTTAGTTGCGCTAGAACACAGCAAGCCACTTAACAGGCCGAAATGATGATTGGGCTGAGATGTGTCAAAGAGCCCATGGGACGTTAGTAGGCTGACATCTATCTTAGGCTAGAGGGACAAATTACAAGGCGTGTCGTTGACAGGCCAAAATCTAGCACATGTCATAAATGTGCCAACATATCTCATGAGAATGGGCCAGAGTTGTGACATGGTGAGTATGGTCCATTAAGAGGCTGATTGTTACGCCAGGCAACAAATGGTCCAGGTATAGCGTCGACCGATAACATGTCGAAAGACACACCAGGCTGGAATTCACCCAACTCTAAAATGTACGGGAACAGGCCGAAAAGCTCACATGGAAGAAGATAGCCCAATTCCTCCACGGGTCCCTAACAGACCGAAACTCACCGGGACATAGTTTGGCCCATATACATAGCATACTATTAAAGGGCCAAAACTGCCGACTAGCCACGTCCAAGCATGTCGTTAGTGGGCTAGCCCGCTAACTTTAGCCTAAATCTTTTGGGCCTCTGATCGGGTCGGCCTTTTAATTAAACGGCCATCGTTGGGCCATGCCATGTGTCACCTTTTCATATACAGATATCGTCTGTTGGATGTGCGACACCTATCACAAGGTAGAGCTAACACATGGTTCAGTTGGCGAATGAGAAATTTCCACGTGTAATCATTGGCCGGGGTTATTAATGGGTATCGGATCCAAAACCGGCTAATGATAGCTTAACGACGACCCACTATGGTGGCTGCCATGCATCGTTTACCCTTGACGAAATCACTTGCATGATGCACCATTTATCATCAGGGAAGTGAACACTTATGTGATGATAAATGTATTATTATCATGGAACACTTCTACACATGTATGACTATATTGATTCTATCATACAATCATCATGGATGTACATGTGTGACAGTAAACATGACCTAGTGTGACAAATGTGTATCACCATGAAAGTGTTTTTTTGTAGTGACTGCCGAAGTTAAATGCAAAATAACAAATATATCTTGCGTCCCAGTCCTCTAACATGGTACAACTTAACACATGTACGTGTGATTCTTCCATCGTACTTGACTTTCCCTCAGAAATAGTGTTCCCTCCAACCAGCCTTTCCCTTAAAAATAGTGTTCCCTCCAACTAGCATTTCCCTAAAAAAATCCTTCCCTCCTACTTGAATTTGCCTTAGAATAGCATTCCCTCAAACTAGCCTTTCCCTAAAACATGTTCCTTCCCTTAAGTACGTTTGAAAGGTCCGCTCGGTTAACCCCACCCCTCCTTAAATACAACTTATACTTTTAACCATGGCCACATATCCTTCCAAGAAACAAAGCGCCTCCTTGTCTCTCTCTTCTAACCTAGATCCTTGACTCCCCCCCCCCCTCCAGCGGCTCTAGCTATGCCACTATAAATCATTCGATCCCCTCGCGGCACATGATATGACCGAGAGATTCCGTTGTGCTCCATCCACTCTAATGATAAAAGTACTCAAGTACGTCACCTTAAATGATGAGGTCACACCCCTCCCCACATCAAATCTACACATGCGTCTGGATCTGTGCATCTAGTTCCTTCTTGAGTTAGAGATGCAATCTAAGATTGTGTTACCTATACTAGTACTAACTTTTAGGGTTTTTTTCCAGGTTAAGACTACTGGTCATTCTATCTAGGGTTCTAGTATGGTTAGGATTTTCTAATTAAATGCAATGTGATAAGATCTTAACTACCATCTAGTTAGTCCTTCTACTTTATTTATGAGCTTCTTGTTTGTCCAAACTTTTTTTTGACATGGAAATTATTTGTACAAACTTTGTTAGTATCTTATTCTGATTTAGTGGTTATGTCCTTGTCCGAGATATGCCCTAGAGGCAATCATGTGATGATTAGATTTCCCTATGTATTCATGAATCATTTCTATGTCCTTGAACATCATCAATTATACGTATGAATAAGTATGTAACTTATTTGTGAAACTATATATTGCATGATGATTGTTCTAGTGGTCCCGAGTTGATAAGGTTATGTGGACACATACCCATTGATTAGTATATGATTCGGTTGATGACTATGTTTCACAAGTCATGGGCATAGAGATGCTAAACGACTCGGGGATGGAGATCACCCAATCGGACAGACCCACTTTGGGATGCAGCGAGATATTATCATCTATTAGTCTCAAGTACAATTTATATGCCATGTCCTAGACCCGAGGTCCTCACATGTTCTCAGGATGAGGATCGACTCACTTAGGTTCTATCAAACACTACTCCGTAACTAGGTAGTTATAAAGGTAGCTTTTGCATGAGTCGTGAGACATGCCGCGTAAGTTGTGTTGATACTATACAAAGTACTAGTTTAATTACATTATACAATAGCAAGTACGTACGTGTTTAATTTTCATCATTGTTTTACATCAACTACCAAAAGCTCACTAACAGGATTGGAGCTGTCACCAAGAAGGATAACGGGTCTCAAACCAAAGAAGCGATGCACTGTGACGATAAATTTGAATCAGTAGTCGAGGAGCTGGTCTATTTTGCAAATTTGGTTAGACATCTATAGGACAACAAGAAGGAAAACTCTTCAACTCTGGTGACAATATGTTTATGTAATTTTACATTCAAAGGTAGTGCAAAATGTAGATTATAATCTAATATGTTGAATTACATCATAGCAGGCATTTTTTATAACAAAAATGAAGGACAAATGACCGTTATGGAAAGTGCAGGCACATCGAAGAGAAAAATGGGTTGAACTGGTTAGTCAGCGTACTTTTTATCCTCTGAATAGTTATTTAAATAGGATATTCAAATCCATATACTGTGTTTGTTTCCCTTGCCACTGTATATTGTCGCAAATGCATTAATATTTTGGAGTTGTGCAATATCTAAATATTAAACCAAACCAATAACCTGGATATATGATTTTTGTAGGGAGAATTGGAATTCACAAATGCTGAGCTGAATGCAAGTCTAGTAGGCCAGTATGAAGAAATTGGACCTATCAAGATGCAACACAAATAACCAGTAGCATTCAAGAATGACCTGCTAGAGGAACAAGAGCCTAAAGCTGTCAAGAAGGCCCTAGTAGATCAACATGAAGAGCCTGAAGCTGTCAATAGGGACGTATCATATCAGCATGAAGAGGCTATAGTTGGGAAGGAGGCCCTAGAAGAGGTATACGAAGAGGCAAAAACTGGCAAGGAGGCCCTGGCATAGCAGCATCAATAGCCTGATGCTAGTAAGGAGGCCATGCCATAGCACTGGGAAATCCTTGAAGTTGTCAACAAGGCCCTAGTAGAGCAACATGAAGAGCCTGAACCTGCCAAGGAGGCCCTGCCAGAGTAGCAGGAAGACCTTGAAGTTGTCAAGAAGGCCCTAGAAAAGCAACAAGAAGAACTTGAAGCTATCAAGGCGACCCTGGCAGAGCAGCAACAAGAAGTTGAATCTGATAAGAAGGCCCTGCCAGAGCAAAATGATGAACTGGTAGACAGCAATGAAGAAGTTGTAATGGCCTATTAGACCTGCAAGAAGAACTAAAGCTGTCATCAAGGCCATTCGAGAGCAGCAAGATGTCGTTGAAGCTGACAAGTGTCTTATTTTGTTGTGCAATACTTTGTCCCATGTTTCTTATTTGTAATGTCGCAAATTTTGAATCTAAGCTATGAGAACACATTATGAATTTTATTCCAATTTGGCAGCAAAGTCAAATATAAAACAAATTATTAGAGTCTACAAACTATGAAGATTATGGATGTCCTCACTAGTGTATGGACCCACATGTAAGTAGCCACGTCACCCATGTATGGTCCCACATGTAAGAAGCCATGTCAGCATCTTTTGGGCCCATATGACAGCGTTGTTGACCAGTCAAAACTAATGCCGACTTATTACTAACGGGCACCGTCGGTGATAAAACCTACAGCGGACCCACATGGAAGCAACCACACCAGCAAGTGTGGGCCCCATGTGTCAAAATATTTGACCTGTCAAACCCATAGACCGGTTACTGGTGACGGATTATCGTCACAAAAAATGATCTTATGTGATACATTGGCCAACCATAGGTGACAGTCTGGGCTGTCACCGAAAATGGCCGTTAGTGACAAATTTGGGTTCTTCACCTAAGACATGATCTTGCGTGATGGAAAAAGTGGTGCCGTCCAGAATTTATTTTCTATGCCACCGCTTTAGTGATGGTGGGGGTGACGGTCGAAAAATGTCATCAGGGCATTTTTGGTGACGAAAAATTGTTTTACGTGACACAAGTGAAACATCACTAAACAGTCGGCGTTTTGTAGTGTCTAGTCCTTCTTCTTCTTGGATGCCTCTTCTGGCCATCGTCCGAGAGACGACGCCTAGTCCTAGCCCTCGACTAGTCAACGTCGTCTCTGTTGCCGTCCTCCTCCTCCTCTGACTCGGGATAATTCAACTCCGAGTCGGTCTTAGAGGGGTCCTTCAGCCCTTCCATGACCTCAATAAGGACGAGGTCGTCGGAAGTGTAGAGGACGGAGGACGGCATCGGCGCACTCGAATCCTTGCTTATACCAGGGTTGCGGGTGTCGTCATCGCTGGAGCAATCGACAATCTGTGGCCCTTTCCAGGCCATGGTTGTGCTTCCTTTTTAAAACTCACCAGTAGTTGTAAATATCTTGCTAACTATCTAACAATTAACAAACTATATATAGCTGCAACTAACTTGTTTCTATCAATATTGGTAACAAATAAACATCATGCATGAATGATATCTAACTTAATTGTTTTAACAAATAAACAGTTTGCTTCTAACTATCATTTCCCCAATTTTATTCTAACTAGCATTTTAACAAATAAACAATTTGGTTCCAACTAGCATTTTAACAATTTTCTACTAGCATTTGCTACCAGGAGGCGGCATGACGGGGAGAGAGGAGGAGGCCGTGCGGCGAAGGAGGTGCATCGGAGAAGGGAGACGACCGGGGTGGGCGAGTGCTTTTGCGGTTGCCAGGAGTGCGCACACCCCCCACATTTAATATGGGTGGGGAGACCAAGGGTATGCCCTTTGCCGTGTTTTAGGACTCGGCATAGGAATCCCAACCGTGCGTCAAATAGCCATTGCCAGGTACCCCGCGGGCCCTCTTGTCAGATCTATGTCAGATTTTTCTCCACGATTGCTCGCCATAGAAGTGAACGTTGAAATTTCGTAATGAAAAGTAGTTTTTTTTTTGGCTGAGTTTCCGTTAGTGAAAACCCCACAAACGTAGATCGCCGTCACATCTGGCCTGGTAGTCTGTGGGGTCCACCTGCAGGCACTGCCGAGTTTATATCCGGCAGAACTCGGCGAATATGCGACACTGCTGAGTTTCTTTCGTTCGCGTTTTTCCTCGCACTAGGGCCAACAGTGAAGTCTGCTGAATTGCGCGTCACTGTGGAGCTCAATTATCAACAACTCGGCTCCGGATGAATTGAACTCGGTGAAATCCGGATTCCAGTAGCGTGGTAGAAACTTGGCAAAATTTGTGTTTGTCCCAGTGCCATATGACAGGAACTCGGCAAACATGCGATTTGTCAGAGTGCTGTTCTTTTGACTAGTGTTTCATCATGGAACTCGGCAAATGTTATTTTGCGGGCAAAGTTAGAATTTAGTAATGAATTTGGAGACTCTGCCGACCGGTTTTTAGGGAGAAAAAGAAGTGAAAAAAAAAACTCGAGGTTCAAAGAGATTGGCCGCTGCCGTGGCCATTTGTGAACGAGTTCATTATTTGTGAATGGCTTCAAAACGTAAACTCGGTGCTGAAAAGATAAGCCTGAAAACGTGGTGCAATGGGAAAAAGTCCACTTCTCATAAAGATACGCAGCTTTGTCATTCCCTTATCGATAGAGGCCAAAACTTCTGGTGCTCCCGTCTTCATTACGTACTCATGTGAGGATGGTTTAGTAGGCAAAATACAAACCAAACCTCTCTACGCGCGCATGCATGCAGTGTAAAATTTTGATTATAAACGGTACTTATACGTGGGAGTTAACTTGATGCTTCTCTCAGCCTCTCAGGCTCAGAGCCAGATCGCCCCGGCGGCCTTGAGCATGGGCACCAGCTTCCCACCAAGGTGCAGCGACATGACCCTGTCGGTGGAACCGACGAGCTTGCCGCCGATGAAGACGGCCGGGACGGCCGGCGTGCGGCCCAGGCGACGGGCGAGGTCGCGCTCCATGTCACGGCCCCGGGGGTCCTTGTCCAGCTCGTGCACGGCCGCGCAAACGCCGAGGCCAGAGAAGAGGGTCGTCACTGTGTAGCTCATTGGGCAGTCGTTGCTCGGCGTGAAGATCACCACTGCCTTCTCCGTCGATAGCCTCGTCACCCTCTCCATATTTTCTCGTCGATCTTCTTGATGGATTGTGAAAGGACCTAGTTGGAAAGCTGGTGTTTTTCTCTGGAAAGAAATCTAGTGTTTTTCTCAGAGAAAAAAAGCTAGTGTTACTTAGTGGTTTTGCCTTGTGTATGATGTGTTTAGAGTATGGTGCGAGGCCCTCCTTTTATAGCGCATGAGAGAGAGAGAGAGAGAGAGAGAGAGAGAGAGAGAGAGAGACGAGGCGAGCGAGAGGCGGGTGGCATAAGAATCCTCGACGTGTGCATAGCACGCTCAAAGTGACCACCGTGGGGTATCTCTGTCACTTGTCATATGACTGTTAGTATAACAACGGCTCATTGCCTTATGCAACAAAAAAATTAGGGATAAAAAGCTCCCTGGGTCCATTTTCCTTACGGAAATAAAACTTATATAATGCTCAGAATTCGGAAATTACAAGGATAAAACCTATTTCCAGGGAAAAGAAACAAGACTTGAATTTAGACCTGACCCATTAACAGAAATGCTAGCTCATCTCTTCCACCGCTCTTCCTCCTTCCATCTACCGCATGCATGCAGCTCTAGTGCTACCAGGTAGCTTACACGACCGAAAGCCAGGCTCCACTAATCTTCTTGCTTGGAAGATACATTATTGTCTTCTTCCCAATCTCTTTTCTCCTTCAAATGGACATTTTAGTTCTTGATGTAAATCTCAGATAATGATATTATAGGTGTCCCACCTGTTTCATAGTGATCCAATCATTCTTGTCCAAAACTACTTCCTGTGATGCAAACATATCAATCAGCCACACTGATACAAAAATTGAAGTTTGATCAACAATTAAACTACTTAAATGTGGCTAAGTAACACTGAAAGTTCAAACTTTTTATTTGTACTCAAAACCACTTTTTAGTGATATCACCCTTATGTCATACAACTGATCAGGTCTCTTTTTTTGCAGGGTTGATCAGGTCTTATTGATCTAGTTGTTATTCAAACTTGGAAATTCAAGGGAAAAAAAGGTTTTGCAACGACGGAAATTGGACAATTTTCGAATGCTCCACAAGACATAAAAAATATGTACCTCCATGGAACATAACACCCTTGTGAATTATATTATGATATGCATATGTCCATTTGATGAAAGGGTAGCGGACATTGCATGCATACTGGATGAGGGATAACAAGATTTAGTGGGAATATTTTGGATGCCAATCACCGAAAAATATGGAATCCCACCAAAGTTTGAAAGATCCCCTAATCTTTTTCATATCCCTGGTCCACATACGACAGCATTGGATGTTGATATAGTTATTCAGCTTTTCATGCACTTAAGTATAACATTTAAATTAGTATTTCTAGTGAGTTTGCGTAGATACGTACATAATGTAAAAAAGAGTTGCTTTCTATAATTGAACCGAGAGGGCGGAATTGTATTGTTTTTGCCATTCAAATCTTATTTTTTCAGTTAATGTTGAGCTTCCTCTGTTAGAATAGGATGTATCAGAACTGGAGTAATTCATAAGTTATAATTGATTAATTTTATATAATATATGTATCTTATAATATTCTCAAGATATAAACAAAATCCAGAACAGTGACGCACAACGAAAAGCGGAAGCGGGTATATGTCCAAATTAGAATCAATCGTACAACATGTTACACAAACGAATAGATGTGTACCACATTGCATTGGTCGACTAGTCATCATATGCACAGGCACTAAATCAAGTTATGCCAAAAAGAAAGAAAATAAAAGAAACATCACAAAAAGACATATTTTAAAACAAGGAAAGGAAAGTCAAAACTAAAGTGATCATGCCACATGCATAGAGATAGAGACCTCTTGCTACCATGTATTACAATAGACTCTCGCAAAAACAAAACAAAAATGCTCACAATGTGGCACCCAGCAAGCCACGCCATTGCCTAAGGCTAGATACCTTGCTTGATCTTATCTAACCACACATTCCATTTGTGGTTTTATCAGAATCTTTCAGATAAAGCCGTTGATACGCACGCAGATGAAAAACACATAAAGTATAGATAGTCACCAAATGTTCGAGGCATTTGATCATCTTAATTTCCCTCTTGTGCAACTGTTCTTCATTGCTTGCCTTGCTGTCCCGAATCTCAACAGCTTAGAGTTTATATACAGCGTATATATGGAGAAAAGTAATTCTACCGTGCACAGATCCACACGGATTCACCGTCCGTGGTTACTTTGAGATTCATGCTACTTTGCTTATTGTTTTCAGAATTTGTCTTGTTTCAAAGCATTACATTTGATTTTTCTTCTCATTTCAAAGTGTAGTTTGATGTATCATTGTGTATCAGCAAAACTGATAAAAAAAACAAGTGCATTCTTTTTTATTGGTACACAATGAAACATGATGACACACGCTGAAACAAGAAAGAAAACAAACATAATACTTTGAATGAGATAAATTTTGATAAGAACAAAAAATATCGAGACGATGGAGGATGGTCCGTGCGCGGCATATCCCCTGTTTTACTCTGCAAATGGGATGTTGTGATCGAGATCATAATATATCTATGCATGCATATCTATCATGTGCACGCCTTTATATCCATCTACTTCTCTATCTCATCTTCGATGCATGAACAAATTGCTAGCTAGCATGGCTAAGAAAGTAGCACTACGTCTTAACCATTTTTGTAAACTTTAATATGTAATTAATCAAGTTATCCTAATTCATTTCTATATCTAGCTACCTAGTAAAACATCTCAAGTCAAGTATTGGGAAGGAAATATAAAATGATCAAAACAAAAATGCGTAAGGTCACTAGGTTAATTTGAGATTTTCATATTAAAAAGTATGGATACTCTACTCCCCCGAGTCCCTCGTGTCACCTCCAGGGCGACCGGGGGGCTAACCCTAGTTCCCATCACCGCCACCCCCTCCGCCCTTTCCTCTCCCCTCGCCGTACCTAGAGGTGTCCGCCGGGATACCCCCTGCACGCCACCGGTGAAGGGGACATCGTGGGTCTTGCGTCCAGCGGCCATGGCGTAGCTTCCTGGAGGGGAGGTGTGTGGCAGCACGAGATCTGACTGCCACGGCTGCTCCTCCAGGCGGTGCGGCATCTCGTCCGACGACAACGAGGGGGTGGAGGCCTCGGCAGAGATCTATGACTCAAGGGCCCCGAAGCAGCGGCTCCGGATACGTCGGCGGAGGCATCCCCTCCGTCAAGGATGGCGGGCCAAGAGGTGGCTTCATGTGGCGATGACTAGGGCGGCAGATCAAGGGATCCAGTTCCCTGGTACATCGCTGGAGGCGCGTGGCGGCCGGAGCATTCTCCGGCGTCGATGACGCATGATTTAGAGATCCATAGCCCTCCGGGGTTTGTGTATCGGAATCTAGATGTGGGCTTGGGGAGGTGTCGCTTCCGGTGAAAACCACGCCAACTTCGGTCATGGCGGATGATGGCAACGTATCTGCGTCATTCTGGCTTGTTGGAGGCATCATTGTTGGAGTTGTCTTCTTACCGCCCACGCTACTATGGGGAAACCCTAGATCTCGGTCTTGTGGATCAGACGATGGTGGTGTGTGGCGTCGTTCTCCATCCTGGGGCCATCGTCTTTTTAGAGCATGTGTGAGCCGGAAGTTTCATGAGGTGCAGCGGCGTTGTCTTCCAAGTCGAAGTCGGCGAGTCTCAGTGGCGTGCTGTAGCCGGGTCTCGCTGATGGGATTTTCAGGATGGACAAGCACAAAACGGTGGCACTATGTGGTGTCATGGTGGCACTCGCGGCAGACATGAGAAGATTATTTCATTGACCCCTGTAGCAAAGATGGGTTTGTGGAAGAAAGCGGCGATGACTTTAGGAGCGTGCACATGCAGTGTGCGCTAAGAGTGTGCTGCACCATGCTCCGGTTTTAGATGGTATGTGTAGGGATGAGGTCAGGGTATGCGTCCCTGATCATGACCACTGCTACATCAAGTTTGTAGGTGGAGTGACTTTTGTCGCATAGAACATCGATTCGGAAGGATTGATGTTTTGTGTTGTACGACATTGTTGAATAATATAATAATATGACTGTGTGCATCGCTTGACTATCTTCAACCTCCTTTCTGAAAAATGTTCATGACCAATGAAAGTAAATAATTTGAAATGTGTTTCCGGATGGAACCACTAGTAGAAAAAGGGCCATTTGTCCCGGTTCATAAGGCCCATCTGTCCCGGTTGCGGAACCGGGACTAAAGGGTCGTTACTAATGCCCTTGGCCTTTAGTCTCGGTTCTTATACGAACCGGGACAGATGGGCCTCCACGTGGCCGCTGTGGCGAGCCCAGGCAGGAGGTCCTTTAGTCCCGGTTGGTGGCACCAACCGGGACCAATAGGCATCCACACGTCAGCTGTTCAGGGGCTAAGGGTTTTGTTTTTTATTTTGAAAGGGGGGTGGATTTGGGGGTTTTGTATGGTTAATTAAGGTGTTTCATATATTGTGTTAGGTAGCTAATTAATTAATAGAGACAAGTGTCCTATCTTATCTCCGTGCTTGGTCGACGCTACGTACTATACGTATAGAGAGGCCCTCGACACACTAGCTAGTAAGAAAATGAAGGAAACTATTAAGTACAGAAGCTCGTCATGCATACCGAGAGAAGTGATCGATCTCCTTCTCCGACAGATTGGTTGAACAATAAGTTTTCGTATTATCTATCCGACGTTACTGGCTACATACATATACAATATGTAAGATCTGTTACAATCCCCTAGCATCTGAAATCAAGTTCCACATGGTATTCTCCGTCTTTATTGATGACGTGGTCAAGGAAGAATCCCGCTAATTCCTCTTGAATTGCTTTCATGCGATCTTCTGGTAGGAGTTCATTCCGCATCTCCCACGTCTAATTTGAAGAAGGGGGTTAATACATATATATGAATGAAAGTCAACATAAATGATGGTGTAATAAAATGAAATTGTGAATATTATTGCTTACGCACATCAAATTGTCTTTTAGAGTAGCCCCGCTTATCTTTGCAAGTCGCGTTGTAGATGAACTCGCAAACGTAGTATCCACAGAAATCATTCCCTTATTCCTGCCACAAGCACTTTACGAGAAATAGAGGTCAATCAAACTGATAATGAAGCATTATAAATGACATTGATGAAAGTAGCTAGAATCAACGGGATTGAGATGCGCGGAACTAGCTAGCTAGTACTACTTACTTTCGGGTATGTCCATCGCAGCTCCCCCGGCAGTCCCGAAGCTTGTGCGGTGAATACTTTCCTAACCCTGCGAGACAAAGAAAACAATTACTTGATATCAGGAAATGAACAAAAAGTTGCCGATATGGTGCAATAATGATCGATTGAACTTACTTCTCGAGCATTTTAGTCATGTCCGCATAGGTCTCGAGAGATTTTCGTCTCGAGTCTAAGACGGTTACTAGTCCCTGCTCAAGCTTAATCTCCAGGAGAATATAGTGGAAGCTGCGCACGCATGCATAACTCATCAATTACATTACTATAACCTCGCTCGAGTAATAAGGGAAACCGAATATGCACAAGACAGTAACACTCACTCGAAGTTGTAAGGAAAGAGTATTTTATCTTTGTTTTGATTTACTACCAATGATTTGAGCAAGTTGGCCTCAGCATCATCGGCGTTCTTTTCAACCTCAAATTTATCTATGAGATTTGTGTTAATGAACACAATATCATACATTTCTGCTTTTCTGCACTCGACGATCTACAATCTGCATAATATAGTGAGGATAATCATATATACATGCAATGAAAGAGCTGAGCTATATAGAAAGACTTAATGACAGAAGTAGTACTTACAGATAGTAGCAAGTGACCGTTAATTTATCTAGGGCCTTTTAATTGAACCACTGGAAGAACTCCTCAAATGGAACAGACAACAAATCAATTCCAACGAGGTCGTGGTCCTCTTTAACTCTCAGATACAAAGTATCCGTCCCCCCAGACTCTCTGCAGGTTTTCATGTACCAATCATGGAATCTTTGCATCATCGTTGTTAGAGATTTTTCATCTTTGACAAGAGGCTTCCCGTAATGGTATTGGTGTTCTTCCACCTCCAAGAAATCATAATGTACATCGTCGGGTAGGTAATCTTCAAGATTGCTATAACCGGGCACCATCCCCGGATCATTAGCGACGATATCACTGGATACCTTGAGCGGGGGCACGATTGGTCCTCTTGTTCGCCGAGCTGGGCAATTTTTTCCCAACTCGTCGTTCTGCTAACCTTCAATCACTGATAGTATTTCCCGACCGCTCTGCTTCGATATATACCTTTACAGTAATGCGCTCATAGTTGTTTTTCAGCGGAGACTTTGGTGGTTTCCTCAGGGCATCGATAGTGCGCTTTGCTTTCACCCGGTCTACCTTCTCCTCCGGAGGTGGATGTCTCTTTGCTTTCACCCCTTCAAAGAAGTCATTCACTTCTTTTTCCATGATCTTCGCGTTTTCTTCCACGGTCCTCTCGTATGGTAACTTCTCTAGAGGCTTGTGAGGTGGACCGAATCTGTATTGCCTCCTGCCTCTAGCTGTACTGCTAGACGCCGGAGCAGACGGAGCGGTTGCGGCTATCTTCTTTCGTGCTTGCTTATGAGGCGGAGGAGAAGGACTACGACGCGCCGGAGCAGCCGGGGCGGCGGCGGGTATCTTCCGCCCTTGCTGGCGAGGCGGAGAAGGAGGAGGCTGGTGGCTGCTCGGGCGTGTCGGCGCAGGCGGAGAAGGAGGCGGAGTGCCGCCGCGCGCCGGAGAAGGAGGAGCCTGGTGGCTGCTCGGGCGCGCCGGCGCAGGCGGAGAAGGAGGCGGAGTGCCGCCACACGCCGGAGAAGGAGGCTGAGTGCCCTGATCACTCGCCGGAGGAGGAGGCGGTGGAGGAGGCGGAGTGCCCTGACTCACTGAAGGAGGAGGAGGCGGCGGAGGCGTCCAGTTCGGAAGGTTGATGAGCTCCTTCCGCCATAGGCATGGAGTCTTCAGAGCAGAACCCAGCCGAGTCTCCCCTTCACCGGTAGGGTGGTCAAGCTCGAGCTCCTCAAATCCCTTTATTATTTCGTCTACCATCACCCTAGCATATCGTTCTGGAATCCTCCGGTAGTGAAAAGTTGCGCCAGGTTCAGGACGTGCAACAGAGCCAACAGTCGCCTTGACTTTCATATTCATCCATTGCGTCATAAGGTGGCAATTGTGAGACTCTGTGATTAAGTCCACGGGGTAGCTAGCAGGAGCCATGAAGACAGGCTCCTGAAGCAGCTCCGTGGAAGCCACACTGCTTCTCCACTGAGATGGCGGTGTAGCTTTGGGTGTAGCAGCTTCGGCAGGTCGCATGCTGCGGGCCTCGTCTCGTTCCTCTAGCGCTTGTACCCTTGCGTGCAGCGTTTGTAGTTGGGTCAGCTCCTTTTTCTTCTTCCTCTCCCGGCGTTTGTAACCGCCTGCGTCAGGAAATCCAGCCTTCCATGAAAGGGAGCCTGGCGTGCCTCGTGTCCGTCCGGGGTGCTCAGGATTCCCGAGGGCCTCTGTGAGCTCGTCGTTCTCTCTGTCCGGAACGAACATCACTTGCTGCGCCTTTTCGATATACTCCTGAAGCTTCTCGATGGGTGTGTTCAGCTGCTCGTTGGTCCAAACGCACTTCCCTGTTACAGGGTCCAATTTTCCCCCATCCCCGAAGAACCAAGTCCTGCAATGGTCTGGCCAGCGTCGCGTCTCTGGTTTTATCCCTTTAGCAATGAGGTCATTCTCAGCCTTGTCCCACAACGGCCGGGCTTTCAGGTAGCCACCTGACCCCGTGCGATGGTGATGCTTCTTCTTTGCAGCATTTTTCTTGTTTGTCGTTGACATCTTCGCTGCTCTCTCAGATTTCTTTTTGGTGACAAATGCAGGCCACTGATCTTTGATCTTCTCAAATCGGCCGATGAATTCTGGAGTCTTGTCTTGGTCGACAAACGATGATTTCAGCTCATTCTTCCACCTCCTCAATAGCTCAGCCATCTTCTTAAGAGCATAAGCCTTGATCATTGTCTTTTTCACTGGATTCTCCGGATCCTCCTATGGCGGGAAGGTGAAATTTTCCTGCAGCGCGGTCCAAAGATCAGCTTTCTGCCTATCGCTGACATAAGACACCTGAGAGTCTTTGTCCTCAGGCTTCAACCATTGCTCGATGCTGATCGGGATCATGTCCCTAACTAGAACCCCGCATTGAGCAATAAATTTTTGCTTGGTCCGGAGGGGTTCAATCGGTTGGCCAGCGGGATCAATTTCGATGATCATGTACCTTTCATCTGTGCGCAACTTTCTCTTTGGGCCTCGTCTCATTACCGAAGTGTTGCTCGATCCGGAGGGCTAGAAAATAAGAAAAAGAAGAGAGTTAATATGTGTACATACCAAAAACAATTAATGCATCAATTAGCTATAGTCAGCACATGCTTAATTAATATATATATATATATATATACCTGGCCGGACTCTGTTCGGTCACCGGAGCCGTCATCACGGTGTCCTTCCCCCTCCGTTCGGTCATCAGAGCCGTCATCACGGTGTCCTTCCCCCTCCATTCGGTCACCGGAGCCGTCATCACGGTGTCCTTCCTCCTCCATTGTTTGATCATCGTCGTAGCCTGCTTCTTCATCCTGTCTTTCCAGACCATCGGTGCATGTGACGTTGAGAAACGACAAGACGGCATCACTTCCGTGTGCAATTATCTCCCCCAACACTGCTTCTGTTGCTTCGTCTCGGGGGTGCGGATCCATAGTTTCTGCAAATATTTACAACATGGCAATTATTATTCAAACATGATAGATGGATATATTAGTGGCAAACATAGAACTACCTAGCTAAGCACAATAAGGAATCATATTAGTGGCCTGGCCTCGACGCTTCTCTAGGGTTTGGGGTGGCCTCGGCAACGTTTCGAGGGTTTGGGGTGGCCTCAATAATGCTTCAAGGGTTCGGGGTGGCCTCGATGACAACGCTCTTTTAACTTGGTAAATTTGGGTGGCCTCAAGAGAGTTTGTCGATCGGGTAGGGGTGCGGCGGGAGGGGGTAGGAGATCGACATTGTTTTTTTCTAGGGTTTGGGTGTCCTCGAGAGTTTTGGTCGAGCGAGAGGGCCGGGGGGTGCTCCCGTGGTATAAGTTATCACGGTCGAGATGGGGTATATATATCGACCGCCCCTCATGTCGAAGTTATCTGGGAGGGAGTTATATATATCGACAACGACGACATACATACATCGGAAAATAATGTTATCACGGAGGGGTATATCGACAACGACATACCCGATAAAAAAAAGACGAAGAAGAAATAAAAAGAGGAGAAGAAGAAAGGAATAGAGGAGAAGATCAAAGAAAAAAACAAGAAAAAAAGAGGAGAAGAAGAAAGGAATAGAGGAGAAGAAGAAAAAATATCTATTTTTTCTTCTTGAATATCTATTTTTTCTTCTTCTCCTCTATTCCTTTCTTCTTCTCCTCTTCTTTTTCTTCTTTTTCCTCTTCTTATTTATTTCTCCTCTTCTTCCTCTCCTCTTCTTCTCCTTTCTTCCTCTTCTTATTTTCATTTTTCCTCTCCTTTTTCTTCTTCTTCCTTTCCTAGCTAGATATATAAAACTTTTCTTCCTTTTCGGTATTTTACGTTTTCCTCTACACTAACCTAAAATGCACTAACCTTCTTTTTCCACTCTTTTTTTTCTTCTAAATATGAACATATACATAAATTGACAAAAAATATGCACAAAAACATGTACATAAATTTTCCTACACATACACAATTGTTTTATAAATATGCACATATATATGAACATATACATAAATTGACAAAAAATACATTTATGAAAAAAATGCTAGGACATGTACACACATATATACACATACGCACACATATAAAAAATACATTTATGAAAAAAATGCTATGAAATAAAAATGCAGGGCAGGGCGGCGGCACGGCAGGG
>NC_057806.1:132875237-132876947 GCF_018294505.1 Triticum aestivum
GCGAAGGCGCGCTCGAGGGCGAGGGCAGGGGCGCGCGGGCTTGAGGACGACGTCGGCGACAGCGACGAAGACGGCGACGACGAGGCACGGGCGACGGCGACGACGCGGTCGGGGGCGACGGCAGGGGCGGCGGACGGCGTCGGGGCAGCCTGGCGGCGTCGATGAGCTCGGCGTCGTCAGGAGGCAATTAGCGATGAAACTGCCAAATTTACTAAGTGTGGGCTTATATAGTAGCACATTTGGTCCCGGTTGATGGCACAAACCGGGACGAATACCCCCCTTTGGTCCCGGTTCGTGCCACTAACCGGAACCAAAGGTCTCTTTTGAGCAGCCCAAAGGGCGGGAAGCGGTGGCCTTTGGTCCCGGTTGGTGGTACCAACCGGGACTAAAGGGGGGCATTGGTTCCGGTTGGTGCCACGAACCAGAACCAATGCACCCCTTTAGTCCCGATTTGTGCCACAAACAGAGACCAAAGGCCTTGGACAGCCGGGTGGTGGTGGGAGTTTAGTCCCACCATGCTAGTCGAGAGGGGCGCGCAGTGGTTTATAAGCCCCACTGCCGCACCCCTCTCGAGCTTCTCTCCATTGTAGGCCTACGGGCCTAATTGTGACTGCTATGCCTGATGGGCCTACTGGGCCTTCTGCGGGCCTGAATCCTGGCCCATTGATGGGTTTCTAGTCGTATTCAGGCCGTGGTGGCCTAGTAGGTGGCAATTTTTTTATTTTTTCTCATTTTTTGTTTTCTTTTTTGCTTTATTTTTTATTTTGTTTCTACTTACAACAAAATACTTATTTATTTTATTTTATTTTGTTTCTAATTACTTATTTATTTTATTTTATGATAATTCATTTTGCTATTAAAGTTTCTAACAAAAAAAGTTCTTTATGAAAATTCTTTTTGCTTTCAATGATTTTGAACAGAAAATACTTTGATAATTTTAGTTGCATCAATTTTATATAATTTTAGTTTCATAAATTTTAGAGGTTGCTTATAATGTTTTCAACAGAAAATACTATGATAATTTTAGTTTCATAAATTTTATTTATGTTATTAAATTTTATTTTATTTTGTTTTGTTTCAACTTATATATTTTATTAAAGTTTATATTATTTTGTTTCAAATTACTTATTTATTTTATTTTATGATAATTCTTTTTACTTAAAGACCCTGAAATTCGTATATATTATGCATTTACTGATTATTTTGAGCTATAAGACCCTGAAATTGAAAAGCACTACAAATGAACTCTGAAAAGGTTGAAAGTTTGCATGGTATCATCATTTCATCCACATAGCATGTGCAAGAAAGTATAGAGGCTTACGGCAAAAACTGGATGCACTTCGTGTACAAAACGGACAATCTCTTTCGAAGTATCAGGGTTTTCATACGGAAACTCGTCTGATACAAAGGGATTTCATTTTTTTGAACTTATTTGAACTCCATAATTTTTCTGTGTTTAAAATGCACCATTCAAAGCCACATCATCAATTTTCAACCCTTTCTTACTTCATTTGTTACTTTTCATGCATTTAATGATTATTTTGAGCCATAAGACCCTGAAATTGAAAAGCACTACAAATGATCTTTGAAAAGGTTGAAAGTTGGCATGGTATCATCATTTCACACACATAGCATGTGCAAGAAAGTAGAGAGGATTACGATAAAAACTGGATGCACTTCGTGTACAAAACAGACAATCTCTTTCGAAGT
>NC_057806.1:132876991-132886380 GCF_018294505.1 Triticum aestivum
TCGAAGTATCAGGGTTTCATACGGAAACTCGTCTGTTACAAAGGGATTTCATTTTTTTGAACTTATTTGAACTCCATACTTTTTCTGTGTTTGAAATGCACCATTCAAAGCCACATCATCAATTTTCAACCCTTTCCGACTTCATTTGTAATTTTTTTCATGCATTTACTGATTATTTTGAGCTATAAGACCCTGAAATTAAAAAGCACTACAAATGAACTCTGAAAATGTTGAAAGTTGGCATGGTATCATCATTTCACCCACATAGCATATGCAAGCAAGTAGATAGGCTTACGGCAAAAACTGGATGCACTTCGTGTACAAAACGGACAATCTCTTTCGATTTATCAGGGTTTTATACGGAAACTCATCTGTTACAAAGGGATTTCATTTTTTTGAACTTATTTGAACTCCATACTTTTTCTGTGTTCAAAATGCACCATTCAAAGCCACATCATCAATTCTTAACCCTTTCTTACTTCATTTGTTATTTTTCATGCATTTACTGATTATTTTGAGCTATAAGTCCCTGAAATTGAAAATCACTACAAATGAACTCTGAAAAGGTTGAAAGTTGGCATGGTATCATCATTTCACCCACATAGCATGTGCAAAAAAGTAGAGAGGCTTACGACAAAAACTGGATGCACTTCGTGTACAAAACAGACAATCTCTTTCGAAGTATCAGAGTTCCATACGGAAACACGTCTGTTACAAAGAGATTTCATTTTTTTTGAACTTATTTGAACTCCATACTTTTTCTATGTTCAAAATGCACCATTCAAAGCCACATCATCAATTTTCAACCCTTTCTGACTTCATTTGTTATTTTTCATGCATTTACTGATTATTTTGAGCTATAAGACCCTGAAATTGAAAAGCATTACAAATGAACTCTGAAAAGGTTGGAAGTTGGCATGGTATCATCATTTCACCCACATAGCATGTGCAAGAAAGTAGAGAGGCTTACGACAAAAACTGGATGCACTTCGTGTATAAAATGCACCATTCAAAGCCACATCATCAATTTAGTACATATAGCTCTCATGGATAGATAAGTGACGAAATTAATAGAAGTTCATCATCACATTAAAAACAAAGTACATACATAGTTCTCACTGAACAACATATAGCTCTCCAGAGCATCTAGTTAAACCATACATTGAAACTATGTGAAACCTTTCAATGCAACAATAAATGCGATCATAATGACAATCAAGGTAAAAATTGATCCAACGGCATAATGATACCAAGCCTCGGTATGAATGGCATATTTTCTAATCTTTCTCATCTTTAACCGCATTGCATCCTTCTTGATCTTGTGATCATCGACAACATCCGCAACATGCAACTCCAATATCATCTTCTCCTCCTCAATTTTCTATTTTTTCCTTCAAGTAATTGTTTTCTTCTTCAACTAAATTTAACCTATCGACAATAGGGTTGGTTGGAATTTTCGGTTCAACTACCTCCTACATAAATAAAATCTATGTCAACTTGATGGGCATAATTTTCATAAACAATAAATGAACCAGATAGTTATAAAAGATAATATATACCACATCTCAATCATAGCCAGGACGAGGGCCGACGGGGGCGGATACCAAAACCATCACACTATATAATAACAAGCAATAATAAAAGTAAGAAAATAGACAAGTATCTATCTAAAGTAAGAATTTTTTTCTTTCAGAAGAAGATAAGAGGCTCACCACAGTGGTGCAGGCGACTGATGTCTACTACACAACCTTCTTCTTGTAGACGTTGTTGGGCCTCCAAGTGCATAGATTTGTAGGACAGTAGCAAATTTCCCTCAAGTGGATGACCTAAGATTTATCAATCCGTAGGAGGCATAGGATGAAGATGGTCTCTCTCAAACAACTCTGCAACCAAATAACAAAGAGTCTCTTGTGTCCCCAATACACCCAATACAATGGTAAATTGTATAGGTGCACTAGTTCGGCGAAGAGATGGTGATACAAGTGAAATATGGATAGTAGATAAAGGTATTTGTAATCTGAAATTATAAAAACAGCAAGGTAGCAAGTGATAAAAGTGAGCGTAAACAGTATTGCAATGTGTGGAAATAAGGCCTAGGGTTCATACTTTCACTAGTGTAAGTCCTCTCAACAATACTAACATAATTGGATCATAAAACTATCCCTCAACATGAAACAAAGAGTCACTCTAAAGTCACTAATAGCGGAGAACAAACGAAGAGATTATGGTAGGGTACGAAACCACCTCAAAGTTATTCTATCCAATCAATCCGTTGGGCTATTCCTATAAGTGTCACAAACAACCCTAGAGTTCGTACTAGAATAACACCTTAAGATACAAATCAACCAAAACCCTAATGTCACCTAGATACTCCAATGTCACCTCAAGTATCCGTGGGTATGATTATATGATATGCATCACACAATCTCAGATTCATCTATTCAACCAACACAAAGGTGTTGGAAATATGCCCTAGAGGCAATAATAAATTGATTATTATTATATTTCCTTGTTCATGATAATCGTTTATTATCCATGCTAGAATTGTATTGATAGGAAACTCAGATACATGTGTGGATACATAGACAACACCATGTCCCTAGTAAGCCTCTAGTTGACTAGCTCGTTAATCAATAGATGGTTACGGTTTCCTGACCATGGACATTGGATGTCGTTGATAACGGGATCACATCATTAGGAGAATGATGTGATGGACAAGACCCAATCCTAAGCCTAGCACAAGATCATGTAGTTCGTATGCTAAAGCTTTTCTAATGTCAAGTATCATTTCCTTAGACCATGAGATTGTGCAACTCCCGGATACCGTAGGAGTGCTTTGGGTGTGCCAAACGTCACAACGTAACTGGGTGGCTATAAAGGTACACTGTGGGTATCTCTGAAAGTGTCTGTTGGGTTGGCACGAATCGAGATTGGGATTTTGTCACTCCGTGTAAACGGAGAGGTATCTCTGGGCCCACTCGGTAGGACACCATCATAATGTGCACAATGTGACCAAGGGGTTGATCACGGGATGATGTGTTACGGAACGAGTAAAGAGACTTGCCGGTAACGAGATTGAACAAGGTATCGGTATACCGACGATCGAATCTCGGGCAAGTACCATACCGCTAGACAAAGGGAACTGTATACGGGATCAATTGAGTCCTTGACATCGTGGTTCATCCGATGAGATCATCGTGGAACATGTGGGAGCCAACATGGGTATCCAGATCCCGCTGTTGGTTATTGACCGGAGAACATCTCGGTCATGACTACATGTCTCCCGAACCCGTAGGGTCTACACACTTAAGGTTCGATGACGCTAGGGTTATAAAGGAAGCTTGTATGTGGTTACCGAATGTTGTTCGGAGTCCCGGATGAGATCCCGGACGTCTCGAGGAGTTCCGGAATGGTCCGGAGGTAAAGATTTATATATAGGAAGTCCTGTTTCGGCCATCGGGACAAGTTTCGGGGTCATCGGTATTGTACCGGGACCACCGGAAGGGTCCCGGGGGCCCACCGGGTGGGGCCACCTGCCCCGGGGGGGCACATGGGCTGTAGGGGGTGCGCCTTGGCCTACATGGGCCAAGGGCACCAGCCCCTAGAGGCCCATGCGCCAAGATATAGGAAAAGGGGAGAGTCCTAAAAGGGGAAGGCACCTCCGATGTGCCTTGGGGAGGATGGACTCCTCCCCCCCTCTGTCAGGACCCTGACTCGATGTCACATCGATCTAGCTGGTAACACCTCATATCACTTTGCGGCCTCACGCACGGTATCCCCACGGGTGTCGTCTTACCTTTTTCCCGGGACCGTTTGCGCCTTTTGGCTCACGTATATGATAGTGTCGCTAGCATCCATATGATAAAGAGCCCGGGCTGACATGACTAGTCGTAAACCCAAAGTGGCACAGACTTACAGGGACAGGCATCCATGACCCAGCTTCGAACGTGTCGGTCATCAGCAAGTGGGTCCGGGCTGTAGCACTGGGCTAGCAGGACTCCGGTAAACCGGGCTGTAGCGGGCTAACAGGACTCCGGTACTCAAAGCGTGACATTTCCCCGAAGGGACAGACACAGGAACGAAGAAGGACACATGCCGGCCAGCCTAAGTGTTCCAGAGCAGTAGCAAGCTACCATGGCTCAGCGGTAACACTAGGAGACATTTCCCGGTAAGAGAGGCTACTAAAGATAAACAACTAGATAGTCAGATCCCACACATACCAAGCATTTCAATCATACACACATTATGCTCGATATGTGCAAATACAACGAAGCATCACAACATGACTCTACGACACAAGTACTTTATTTAAGGCTCAGGGAGCCATACATAATATACACACAAAGTTATGGGTCTCACGACCCAACATACAAGTTATACAATCATACAAGCCAACAGCGGAAGTAACTTGTCTGAGTACAGACAACTAGTAAAATAAAAGAGGCTTGGAAAGCCTGGCTATACTATGTGGTCCTCCACAAGCTCAGGGTCACCACCTGGGTCTTTAGCCTACTCGTTGATGTCAACGTCTACATAGAACCCATCAGAAGGGGTTGCAGCGTCTTCTGTAAAAATGTAGGTTATAGCAACATGAGTACAAAGGTACTCAGCAAGACTTACATCAGATCCTACGTACATGCATAGTATCAAGAAGGGTTGGTGGAGTTATTGCAGCAAGCCAGCTTTGACTCTTGGCTAGACTATCCTACGATACTCCATTTGAAATAGTTTTGCGCACACGAGTCCACCATTCACCACTTCAATACACTACCGAGGATCCACCTCCGTCTTCCTACGGAAGAGCCATCCTCGGCACTCACACTTATCTTGAGGCTTTTAATAGTTTCCATTTACTTGTCTATGAACTGTATAGGCAACCAAGTAGTCCTTTACCGCGGACGCAGCTATTCGAATAGATCATGTTAACCCTGCAGGGGTGTACTTCTTCATACACGCTCTCACCACTTATCGTCGTTTACACGACATGTACTCGGCAACCTTCAAGCGGAAGCCCAACGTGGGTGTCGGCCACGACCTACCTAATCACCTAAGCTTCCAGTCCAGGTTTATCGCCTATTCGGGTTCCATCCGCAGGGAGTCCGGCCGAGGTTTCCCATACGGCCCCGAACGATGTGAACAGGGTTCCCGAGATACCTAACGGGTATTCGGTACACCCGGCCACGTACCTACCGCATCACAGCCCACCCCTACGGTCAGCGCTGTCCACGGCCTCCAGTAGGCTACAAACACCAGAAACTAATTGCAACTCCTGGACGGAGAGCTAGGGTGAATAAGAAGTCGAGAGGGTCCATTGGTTTCGGGCCCAATGCATGGTAGTAGCTGATTCTTAAATCACACATACAGATCTCAGTGCTTAAGGTCGGCTTCAATGAAACAACCCACCATGTACTCCTACATGGCCTCTCATCGATACCTTTACCAAATCGTGTTCACCACACCACTCTCATTACCGACATAATCATTTCACTCTAGCCCATCACCCAGATGAACCAGACCTGACACGACTCTAAGCATAGCAGGCTTAGCAAGGTAGGAACAACACATACATATGGCTCAATCAACTCCTACACATGCTAGTGGGTTTCATCTAGTTACTGTGGCAATGACAGGTCATGCAGAGGAAATGGGTTCAACTACCGTAACACACAGCAGTTTGAATCGCGTTGTCTTAATGCAGTAAAAGAGAGCAGGGGCGAGAACATGGGATTGTATCGATATGATCAGATGGTTGGTTGCTTGCCTGATGGTTCGTTGCACGGATACGGTTCTTCGTTAGGGTAATCACGGTACTCCTCGGGGACAGATCCTGTCGCAAAGGACATCGATACACAAACATCACCAAACAATATGCAACAATATGATGCATGCATGAAACATGGCAATATGAGTGTGTTGGGCTAATGCAACTAAAACCAGAAGGGTTTGAACAAATTTGAATCAAGGATTCAAATTTCAAATTCAAATATGGCCTTTTAAAGTGCCTTTTCTTGTTCTGATTAAAACATCAACTTAACTTGTTTGATCATGCATGGAAATGGTACAGATGGATAGATTGGATTTTTCTGATCATTTTTCATATATAATTTGTCCAATTTGGAGTTACAGAATAAAAGTTATGAATTTTTGAAGTTTAATTAATATTCTGGAATTTCCTGATTTAATTCAACGCTGTCAGGACCCCGACTCGATGTCACATCGATCTAGCCGGTAACACTTCATATCACTTTGCGGCCTCACGCACGGTATTCCCACGGGTGTCGCCTTACCTTTGCCCGGGACCGTTTGCGCCTTTTGGCTCACGTATATGATAGTGTCGCTAGCATCCATATGATAAAGAGCCCAGGCTGACATGACTAGTTGTAAACCCAAAGTGGCACAGACTTACAGGGACAGGCATCCATGACCCAGCTTCGAACGTGTCGGTCATCAGCAAGTGGGTCCGGGCTGTAGCACTGGGCTAGCAGGACTCCGGTAAACCGGGCTGTAGCGGGCTAACAGGACTCCGGTACTCAAAGCGTGACATTTCCCCGAAGGGACAGACACAGGAACGAAGAAGGACACATGCCGGCCAGCCTAAGTGTTCCAGAGCAGTAGCAAGCTACCATGGCTCAGTGAAACACTAGGAGACATTTCCCGGTAAGAGAGGCTACTAAAGATAAACAACTAGATGGTCAGATCCCACACATACCAAGCATTTCAATAACATACACACAATATGCTCGATATGTGCAAATACAACATGGCATCACAACATGACTCTACGACTCAAGTACTTTATTCATTAGGCTCCGAGGAGCGAGATATTACAAACATGGGTCTCATGACCCAACACTCAGAGCATACAAGTCAAAGCACAAGCGGAAGCTATCATGTCTGAGTACAGACATCTATAAATGAAAAAGGCTGAGAAGCCTGACTATCTATCAGATCCTGCCGGGGCACAAGATCGTAGCTGAGGTATCAAGCTAAACGTCGAAGTCCACGTGAAACTACTAGCGAGACCGAAGTCTCTCTGCAAAAACATAAAATAGGCAAACGTGAGTACAAATGTACCCAGCAAGACTTACATCAGATCTATCTACATATGCCTCATTATCAACAAAGGGGATGGTGGAGTTTGACTGCAGCAAGCCAGCTTTGACTCAGTGGCTAACCTGAACTACGACTGCAAATAACTTTTGAGGTGGCGCACACGAGTCCACATATTCACCATATCAATACACCACTATGGATCCGCTCCCGTCTCCCTACGAGAACGCCATCCATAGCACTCACGCTTATCTTGCGTATTTTAGAGTATCCACTTTCACTTGTCTATGAACTGATATAAGCAACCCAGAAGTCCTTTTCCGCGGACACGGCTATTCGAATAGATGATGTTAACCCTGCAGGGGTGTACTTCTTCATACATGTTTCCACCACTTAGCGTCTGCACACGACATGTGCTCGGCAGACTTCAAGCGAAAGCCGACGTGGGTGTAGACCACGACCTACCTAAACACTTAAGCCTCTAGTCCAGGTTTATCGCCTATCCAGGTTCCATCCGCAGGGAGTCCGACCGAGGTTTCCCATACGGCCCCGAACGATGTGAACAGGGTTCCCGAGATACCTAACGGGTATTCGGTACACCCGGCCACGTACCTACCGCATCACAGCCCACCCCTACGGTCAGCGCTGTCCACGGCCTCCAGTAGGCTACAAACACCAGAAACTACTTGCAACTCCTGGACAGAGAGCTAGGGTGAATAAGAAGTCGAGCGGGGTCATATTTCAGGGCCCAATGCATGGTAGTAGCTATATCTTAAATCACGCATACAGATCTCAGTGCTTAAGGTCGGCTTCAATGAAACAACCCACCATGTACTCCTACATGGCCTCTCATCGATACCTTTACCAAATCGTGTTCACCACACCACTCTCATTACCGACATAATCATTTCACTCTAGCCCATCACCCAGATGAACCAGACCTGACACGACTCTAAGCATAGCAGGCATAGCAAGGTAGGAACAACACATACATATGGCTCAATCAACTCCTACACATGCTAGTGGGTTTCATCTAGTTACTGTGGCAATGACAGGTCATGCAGAGGAAATGGGTTCAACTACCGTAGCACACAGCAGTTTGAATCGCGTTGTCTTAATGCAGTAAAAGAGAGCAGGAGCGAGAACATGGGATTGTATCGATATGATCAAATGGTTGGTTGCTTGCCTGATGGTTCGTTGCACGGATACGATTCCTCGTTAGGGTAATCACGGTACTCCTCGGAGGCAGAACCTGTCGTAAAGGACACCGATACACAACCATCACCAAACAATGTGCAACAATATGATGCATGCATGAAACATGGCAATATGAGTGTGTTGGGCTAATGCAACTAAAAACCAGAAGGGTTTGAACAAATTTGAATCAAAGATTCAAATTTCAAACTCAAACATGGCCTTTTAAAGTGCTTTTCCTTGTTCTGCTTAAAACATCAATTTAACTTGTTTGATCATGCATGAAAATAGTACAGATGGATAGATTGGATTTTTCTGATCATTTTTCATATATAATTTGTCTGATTTGGAGTTACAGAATAAAAGTTATGAATTTTTGAAGTTTAAATAATATTCTGGAATTTCCTGATTTAAATTAAATTCAGAATATCATTTACTGCGTCAGCCTGACATCACAGTGACATCAGCAGGTCAACAGGGCTGGCTCAGGTCAAACCTGACGTGTGGGGTCCACACGTCAGTGACCAGGGGCTAAGCCCGCGTTGACCCCGGGCTGGTTAGCTTTGACTAACCCCTGGGGCCCACTTGTCAGCGTCGGTAGGTGGTGGATTAGTGGCTAATTAACTAGGCCACGTCAGCTCGCCGGAGTTCTGGCCGGCGGCGACCAACAGTGCGGCGGCGATAGTGGTTTTGGTCGTTTCGGCCACCAAATGGAACGTGGCGACCACCGGAGTGAAGCTGAGGACGACCCGCGGCTCTTGGCGGAGTCCGTTGGGGTCGGGGTGGCCGGAGCTGACGGCGGTGAGCTCGGCTGCGGCCGCCGGGGTTCGGTCGTGCGCGGGATTGGTGCTGGAGCTCGAAGTCGAGCAAAGTGAGGCGCTAGGGATGCTCTACGGGTTCTTGCGAACGTGTTGGACTCGCCGGGGTGACCAAATGGTCACCGGAGCTGCGTCGACGGCGAGCTCGGCGACGGCGGAGGTTCGGCCGAGGTGGGGATGCAGCTACGGTGAGGGAACGAGGGGAAGGAGAGGGGAAAACGGCTCGGGGGCTCACCGCGGTTGCAGTGGGCGTCGAAGCGGGCTCGGGGACGCGCTGGAGACGGCGAATTCGTCGGCGACGGTGGTCGGAGCCCGAAGAGGGGAACG
>NC_057806.1:132886390-132887265 GCF_018294505.1 Triticum aestivum
GGGGATCGGGACGGGCTGCGGGCGTCGTCCACGCGGCCAGGAGGGCGTCGGCAAGCAGGAGGTGGCCGCGCGGCCGCGCGCGCGCGAGCACGCAGCAGATTCGGGGCGTGGGGAGGAAGACGACGGGGAGCTACAGTGCTGGGCTGGCTAGCTGGGCCGGGCTGAACAGGGAGGAGCCCAGGTAAGCTTCTCCCTTTTAGTTTTTTTCTGTTTTCTGTTTTATTTAATATAACTGCAACTTTGTTGAATTAAATAAAATACCTTGGCAACTCCAAAATTCACCAAACTACTCCTGGCTCATAGTTGGATTATTTCCAACATGAAACATTTTAGTTTGGAGATATTTGAGCATTTAAATATTTTATATTATTTTAAATGCCCAAATTCAAATAGTTATGATTTAACTCAAGAACCCTAGGATGGCCTAGAAAAGTGTGCATCATTTTTGGCAGAGGTTCTGAACCAAGGCAAAAATGATGGGCATTTTAGAAGGGCATTTCAGGTTCATTGAAAATTTGTTTTAGTAACCCTAGTTGGTTTCAGAGGGGACTGGGGGTTCTGTCATCCCCATTTCAAGTTTCTGATGAAAAAGTAAACATGATGCAACACTCTAATGCATGACTAGCTAGGGTGTGACAACTCACCCCCACTCAAAAGAATCTCGTCCCGAGATTTGGGTTCCTCCGAGAAGAAGGCGGGATACTCGAGTCGAAGACGATCCTCCCTTTCCCAAGTTGCTTCATCTTCAGAATGGTGCGACCATTGAACCTTGAGAAACTTGATATTATGACGTCGCGTGGTACGCTCGGCTTGATCGAGGATACGAATGGGGTACTCCCGATATGTAAGATTATCTTGGAGATCAAGCGTTTCGT
>NC_057806.1:132892091-133022859 GCF_018294505.1 Triticum aestivum
TCGGGGCGTGGGGAGGAAGACGACGGGGAGCTACAGTGCTGGGCTGGCTAGCTGGGCCGGGCTGAACAGGGAGGAGCCCAGGTAAGCTTCTCCCTTTTAGTTTTTTTCTGTTTTCTGTTTTATTTAATATAACTGCAACTTTGTTGAATTAAATAAAATACCTTGGCAACTCCAAAATTCACCAAACTACTCCTGGCTCATAGTTGGATTATTTCCAACATGAAACATTTTAGTTTGGAGATATTTGAGCATTTAAATATTTTATATTATTTTAAATGCCCAAATTCAAATAGTTATGATTTAACTCAAGAACCCTAGGATGGCCTAGAAAAGTGTGCACCATTTTTGGCAGAGGTTCTGAACCAAGGCAAAAATGATGGGCATTTTAGAAGGGCATTTCAGGTTCATTGAAAATTTGTTTTAGTAACCCTAGTTGGTTTCAGAGGGGACTGGGGGTTCTGTCATCCCCATTTCAAGTTTCTGATGAAAAAGTAAACATGATGCAACACTCTAATGCATGACTAGCTAGGGTGTGACACCCTCTTAGCCGCACCCCTTCCTTGGAGGAAGGGGCAAGGCTGCGCCTCCCCCCTCTCCCCTGCCCCTATATATAGTGGAGGGGAGGGAGGGCATCCATACCTGAGCCCTTGGCGCCTCCCTCCCTCTCGTGACACCTCCTCCTCTCCCGTAGGTGCTTGGCGAAGCCCTGCAAGATTGCCACGCTCCTCCATCACCACCACGCTGTTGTGCTGCTGCTGGATGGAGTCTTCCTCAACCTCTCCCTCTCTCCTTGCTGGATCAAGGCGTGGGAGACATCATCGAGCTGTACGTGTGTTGAACGCGGAGGTGCCGTCCGTTCGGCACTAGGATCATCGGTGATCTGAATCACGACGAGTACGACTCCATCAACCCCGTTCACTTGAACGCTTCCGCTTAGCGATCTACAAGGGTATGTAGATGCACTCTCCTTTCCCTCGTTGCTAGTCTCTCCATAGATAGATCTTGGTGACACGTAGGAAAATTTTGAATTTCTGCTACGTTCCCCAACAGTGGCATCATGAGCTAGGTCTATTGCATAGATTCTTTGCACGAGTAGAACACAAAGTAGTTGTGGGCGTCGATATTGTTCAATATGCTTGCCGTTACTAGTCTTATCTTGATTCGGCGGCATCGTGGGATGAAGCGGCCCGGACCAACCTTACATGTACGCTTACGTGAGACCGGTTCCACCGACAAACATGCACTAGTTGCATAAGGTGGCTGGCGGGTGTCTGTCTCTCCCACTTTAGTCGGATCGGATTCGATGAAAAGGGTCCTTATGAAGGGTAAATAGCAATTGGCATATCACGTTGTGGTTCATGCGTAGGTAAGAAACGTTCTTGCTAGAAACCCATAGCAGCCACGTAAAACATGCAAACAACAATTAGAGGACGTCTAACTTGTTTTTGCAGGGTATGCTATGTGATGTGATATGGCCAAAAAGGATGTGATGAATGATATATGTGATGTATGAGATTGATCATGTTCTTGTAATAGGAATCACGACTTGCATGTCGATGAGTATGACAACCGGCAGGAGCCATAGGAGTTGTCTTTATTTATTTGTGACCTGTGTGTCAACTTAAACGTCATGTAATTACTTTACTTTATTGCTAACCGTTAGCCATAGTAGTAGAAGTAATAGTTGGCGAGGCAACTTCATGAAGACACGATGATGGAGATCATGATGATGGAGATCATGGTGTCATGCCGGTGACGATGATGATCATGGAGCCCCGAAGATGGAGATCAAAAGGAGCAAAGTGATGATGGCCATATCATGTCACTATTTGATTGCATGTGATGTTTATCATGTTTATACATCTTATTTGCTTAGAACGACGGTAGTAAATAAGATGATCCCTTACAACAATTTCAAGAAGTGTTCTCCCCTAACTGTGCACCGTTGCGACAGTTCGCTGTTTCAAAACATCACGTGATGATCGGGTGTTTTATTCAGACGTTCAAATACAACGGGTGTTGATGAGCCTAGCATGTACAGACATGGCCTCGGAACACATGCAAAACACTTAGGGTTAACTTGACGAGCCTAGCATGTACAGACATGGCCTCGGAACACGGAGACCGAAAGGTCGAACATGAGTCGTATAGAAGATACGATCAACATGAAGATGTTCACCGATGATGACTAGTCCGTCTCACGTGATGATCGGACACGGCCTAGTTTGACTCGGATCATGTAATCACTTAGATGACTAGAGGGATGTCTATCTGAGTGGGAGTTCATAAGATGAACTTAATTATCCTGAACATAGTCAAAAGGTTTTTGCAAATTATGTCGTAGCTCACGCTATAGTTCTACTGTTTAGATATGTTCCTAGAGAAAAATTAGTTGAAAGTTGATAGTAGCAATTATGCGGACTAGGTCCGTAAACTGAGGATTGTCCTCATTGCTTCATAGAAGGCTTATGTCCTTAATGCACCGCTCAGTGTGCTGAACCTCGAACGTTGTCTGTGGTTGTTGCGAACATCTGACATACACGTCTTGATAACTATGTGATAGTTCAGTTAAACGGTTTAGAGTTGAGGCACCAAAGACGTTTTTGAAACGTCGCGAAACATATGAGATGTTTTGAGGGCTGAAATTGGGATTTCAGGCTCGTGCCCATGTCAAGAGGTATAAGACCTCCGATGACTTTCTTAACCTGCAAACTAAGGAGAAAAGCTCAATTGTTGTGCTTGTGCTCAGATTGTCTGAATACAACAATCGCTTGAATCGAGTGGGAGTTGATCTTCCAGATAAGACAGTGATGGTTCTCCGAAGTCATTACCACCAAGCTGCTAGAGCTTCGTGATGAACTATAATATATCAGGGACATATATGATGATCCTTGAGATACTCGCGATGTTTGACACCGCGAAAGTAGAAATCAAGAAGGAGCATCAATTGTTGATGGTTGGTGAAACCACTAGTTTCAAGAAGGGCAAGGGCAAGAAGGGATACTTCATGAAACGGCAAATCAGTTGCTGCTCTAGTGAAGAAACCCAAGGTAAAACCCAAACCCGAGACTAAGTGCTTCTGTAATAAGGGGAACAACCACTAGAGAAGAATTACCCTAGATACTTGGTAGATAAGAAGGCTGGCAAGGTCGATAGAAGTATATTGGATATACATTGTGTTAATGTGTACTTTGCTAGTACTCCTAGTAGCACCAGGGTATTAGATACCGGTTCGGTTGCTAAGTGTTAGTAACTCGAAACAAAAGGCTACGGAATAAGCGAAGACTAGCTAAAGGTGAGCTGACGATATGTGTTGGAAGTTTTTCCAAGCTTGATATGATCAAGCATCGCACGCTCCCTCTACCAAAGAGATTGGTGTTAAACCTAAATAATTGTTATTTGGTGTTTGCATTGAGCATAGACATGATTGGATTACGTCTATCGCAATACGGTTATTCATTTAAGGAGAATAATGGTTACTCTGTTTATTTGAATAATACCTTCAATGGTCTTGCACCTAAAGGAATGGTTTATTGAATCTCGGTCGTAGTGATACACATTTTCATGCCAAAAGATATAAGATAGTAATGATAGTACCACTTACTTGTGGCACTGCCACGTAAGTCATATCGGTATAAAACGCATGAAGAAGCTCCATATTGATGGATCTTTGGGCTCACTCGTTTTTGAAAAGTTTGAGACAGGCGAACCATGTCTCTTGGTGTATATGCATGAAGAAACTCCATGCAAATGGACCGTTTTGACTCACTTGATTTTGAATCACTTGGGACATGCAAATCATACCACACGGGCAAGATGACTGAAAAGCCTCGTTTTCAGTAAGATGGAACAAGATAGCAACTTGTTGGAAGTAATACATTTTGATGTGTACAGTCCAATGAGTGCTGAGGCATGTAGTGGATATTGTTATGTTCTTACTTCACAGATAATTTGAGTGGATGTTGAGTACATTTACTTGATGAATCATGAGTCTGAATTATTGAAAGGTTCAAGTAATTTCAGGGTGAAGTTGAAAGATCGTCGTGACAAGAGGATAAAATATCTATGATATGATCATAGAGATGAATATCTGAATCACGAGTTTGGCACAGAATTAAGACATTGTGGAAATTGTTTCACAACTGATACAGCCTGGAACACCATAGTGTGATGGTGTGTCCAAACGTCATAGTTGCACCCTATTGGATATGGTGCATACCATGATGTCTCTTATCGAGTTACCACTATCGTTCATGGGTTAGGCATTAGAGACAACCACATTCACTTTAAATAGGGCACCACATAATTTCATTGAGATGACACCGTATGAACTATGGTTTGGAGAAACCTAAGTTGCCGTTTTTTGAAAGTTTGGGGCTGCGACGCTTATGTGAAAAGGTTTCAGGTTGATAAGCTCGAACCCAAAGCAGATAAAATGCATCTTCATAGGACACCCAAAAACAGTTGGGTATACCTCCTAATTCAGATCCGAAAGCAATAGGGATTGTTTCTTGAATCGGGTCCTTTTTCGAGGAAAGGTTTCTCTCGAAAAGTTGAGTGGGAGGATGGTGGAGACTTGATGAGGTTATTGAACCGTCACTTCAACAAGTGTGTAGCAGGGCACAGGAAGTTGTTCCTGTGGCACGTACACCAACTGAAGTGGAAGCTTATGATAGTGATCATGAAACTTCGGATCGAGTCACTACCAAACCTCGTGGGATGACAAGGATGCGTACTACTTCAGAGTGGTACGTAATCCTGTCTTGGAAGTCATGTTGCTAGACAACAATGAACCTACGAGCTATGGAGAAGCGATGGTGGGCCCGGATTCCGATAAATGGCTCAAGGCCATAAAACCCAAGAGAGGATCCATGTATGAAAACAAAGTGTAGACTTTGGAAGAACTACTTGATGGTCGTAAGGCTGTTAGGTACATATGGATTTTAAAAGGAAGACAGACAATGATGGTAAGTGTCACCATTGAGAAAGCTCGACTTGTCGTTAAGATGTTTTTCGACAAGTTCAAGGAGTTGACTACGATGAGACTTTCTCACTCGTAGTGATGCTAAGAGTCTGTTGGAATTATATTAGCAATTACTGCATTATTTATGAAATCTTGCAGATAGGATGTCAAAACATTGTTTCCTCGACGATTCTTGAGGAAAGGTTGTATGTGATACAATCGGAAGGTTTTGTCTATCCTGAAATATGCTAATAAGTATGCAAAGCTCTAGCAATCCTTCTGAGGACTGGAGTGAGCATATCGGAGTTGGAATGTATGCTTTGATGATGATCAAAGATTTTGGGTGTATACAAAGTTTATGAGAAACTTGTATTTCCAAAGAAGTGAGTGGGAGCACTATAGAATTTCTGATGAGTATATGTTGTTGACATATTAATGATCAGAAATGACGTAGAATTTCTGGAAAGCATATAGGGTTATTTGGAAAGTGTTTTCAATGGAAAACCTGGATTAAGCTACTTGAACATTGAGCATCAAGATCTATAAGGATAGATCAAAACGCTTAATAGTACTTTCAAATGAGCACATGCCTTGACGTGATCTTGAAAGTGTTCAAGATGGATCAGTCAAAGAAGGAGTTTTTGCCTGAGTTGTAAGGTATGAAGTTAAGACTTAAAGCTCGACCATGGCAGAATAGAGAGAAAGGAACGAAGGTCGTCCCCTATGCTTAAGACATAGGCTCTACAGTGTGCTTTACCATGAGTCAGTCAAGGGGTACAAGAGTGATCCAAGAATGGATCACAGGACAGCGGTCAAAGTTATCCTTAGTAACTAGTGGACTAAGGAATTTTCTCAATTATGGAGGTGGTAAGAGAGTTCGTCGTAAAGGGTTACGTCGATGCAAGCTTAACACCTATCCGGATAGCTCTGAGTAGAGATACCGGATACGTATAATGGAGCAACAATTTAGAATAGCTCCAAGTAGAACAGTTATTTGGAATAGCTCCAAATAGAACGTGGTAGCTGCATCTAGGAGATGACATAGAGATTTGTAAAGCACACACGGATCTGAAAGGTTAAGACCCGTTGACTATAACCTCTCTCACAAGCATAACATGATCAAACCCAGAACTCATCGAGTGTTAATCACATGGTAAATGTGAACTAGATTATTGACTCTAGTAAACTCTTTGGGTGTTAGTCACATGGGGATGTGACCTTGAGTGTTAATCACATATCGATGTGAACTAGATTATTGACTCTAGTGCAAGTGGGAGACTGTTGGAAATATGCCCTAGAGGCAATAATAAATTGATTATTATTATATTTCCTTGTTCATGATAATCGTTTATTATCCATGCTAGAATTGTATTGATAGGAAACTCAGATACATGTGTGGATACATAGACAACACCATGTCCCTAGTAAGCCTCTAGTTGACTAGCTCGTTAATCAATAGATGGTTACGGTTTCCTGACCATGGACATTGGATGTCGTTGATAACGGGATCACATCATTAGGAGAATGATGTGATGGACAAGACCCAATCCTAAGCCTAGCACAAGATCATGTAGTTCGTATGCTAAAGCTTTTCTAATGTCAAGTATCATTTCCTTAGACCATGAGATTGTGCAACTCCCGAATACCGTAGGAGTGCTTTGGGTGTGCCAAACGTCACAACGTAACTCGATGATATGATGGACCAGAGTTTGGACATGATTTACGTAGTTTGAAGATGTTGGATGCAATATTTTGTATGAACTTGTCAACTTTAATGTAATACTTGATACCTGATAGGCACCAGGGCACTAGAAAAGTAGACGGATTTATATTTTGTCATCTTGTTTCGGCCCAAGGGACTTGAATTTGTCTCTGTTATATGGTTCAAGTATTAGTTGATTCCACTTTCAGTTCCAGTTCAAATGATTAGGTGATTCTTTCATGTCGATCCTAGCAGAAATATCAGCAGCAAATACTCTTTCAATCTCAATAACACAATGACAGAATGTAAGAGGCAAGAATATGATGAAACCCACTTTTGTATTGATCTCAGCCAAGTACATGAGTGCACGAACGTGCTAGTCAGTCGTGGCTAACTAAATCCCTGAATAGGGAGATATGTTTACAATGTACAACATCACGGAACAACAACAATATATAGGGATGTTTCCAACAGACATATTTCTTACTGAACTGCCTTGATTTTGTGCCCTTTCTGCATCAGCTGATGGTGATGCTTATGTTGGAAATATGCCCTAGAGTCAATAATAAATTGATTATTATTATATTTCCTTGTTCATGATAATCGTTTATTATCCATGCTAGAATTGTATTGATAGGAAACTCAGATACATGTGTGGATACATAGACAACACCATGTCCCTAGTAAGCCTCTAGTTGACTAGCTCGTTAATCAATAGATGGTTACGGTTTCCTGACCATGGACATTGGATGTCGTTGATAACGGGATCACATCATTAGGAGAATGATGTGATGGACAAGACCCAATCCTAAGCCTAGCACAAGATCATGTAGTTCGTATGCTAAAGCTTTTCTAATGTCAAGTATCATTTCCTTAGACCATGAGATTGTGCAACTCCCGGATACCGTAGGAGTGCTTTGGGTGTGCCAAACGTCACAACGTAACTGGGTGGCTATAAAGGTACACTACGGGTATCTCTGAAAGTGTCTGTTGGGTTGGCACGAATCGAGATTGGGATTTTGTCACTCCGTGTAAACGGAGAGGTATCTCTGGGCCCACTCGGTAGGACATCATCATAATGTGCACAATGTGACCAAGGGGTTGATCACGGGATGATGTGTTACGGAACGAGTAAAGAGACTTGCCGGTAACGAGATTGAACAAGGTATCGGTATACCGACGTGATCTTGACGTGAGCACATGCCTTGACGTGATCTTGAAGGTGTTCAAGATGGATCAGTCAAAGAAGGAGTTCTTGCCTGAGTTGTAAGGTATGAAGTTAAGACTTAAAGCTCGACCATGGCAGAATAGAGAGAAAGGAACGAAGGTCGTCCCCTATGCTTAAGACATAGGCTCTACAGTATGCTATGCTGTGTACCGCACCTGAAGTGTGCTTTACCATGAGTCAGTCAAGGGGTACAAGAGTGATCCAAGAATGGATCACAGGACAGCGGTCAAAGTTATCCTTAGTAACTAGTGGACTAAGGAATTTTCTCAATTATGGAGGTGGTAAAAGAGTTCGTCGTAAAGGGTTACGTCGATGCAAGCTTAACACCTATCCGGATAGCTCTGAGTAGAGATACCGGATACGTATAATGGAGCAACAATTTAGAATAGCTCCAAGTAGAACAGTTATTTGGAATAGCTCCAAATAGAACGTGGTAGCTGCATCTAGGAGATGACATAGAGATTTGTAAAGCACACAAGGATCTGAAAGGTTCAGACCCGTTGACTATAACCTCTCTCACAAGCATAACATGATCAAACCCAGAACTCATCAAGTGTTAATCACATGGTAAATGTGAACTAGATTATTGACTCTAGTAAACTCTTTGGGTGTTAGTCACATGGGGATGTGACCTTGAGTGTTAATCACATATCGATGTGAACTAGATTATTGACTCTAGTGCAAGTGGGAGACTGTTGGAAATATGCCCTAGAGGCAATAATAAATTGATTATTATTATATTTCCTTGTTCATGATAATCGTTTATTATCCATGCTAGAATTGTATTGATAGGAAACTCAGATACATGTGTGGATACATAGACAACACCATGTCCCTAGTAAGCCTCTAGTTGACTAGCTCGTTAATCAATAGATGGTTACGGTTTCCTGACCATGGACATTGGATGTTGTTGATAACGGGATCACATCATTAGGAGAATGATGTGATGGACAAGACCCAATCCTAAGCCTAGCACAAGATCATGTAGTTCGTATGCTAAAGCTTTTCTAATGTCAAGTATCATTTCCTTAGACCATGAGATTGTGCAACTCCCGGATACCGTAGGAGTGCTTTGGGTGTGCCAAACATCACAACGTAACTGGGTGGCTATAAAGGTACACTACGGGTATCTCTGAAAGTGTCTGTTGGGTTGGCACGAATCGAGATTGGGATTTTGTCACTCCGTGTAAACGGAGAGGTATCTCTGGGCCCACTCGGTAGGACATCATCATAATGTGCACAATGTGACCAAGGGGTTGATCACGGGATGATGTGTTACAGAACGAGTAAAGAGACTTGCCGGTAACGAGATTGAACAAGGTATCGGTATACCGACGATCGAATCTCGGGCAAGTACCATACCGCTAGACAAAGGGAATTGTATATGGGATCGATTGAGTCCTTGACATCGTGGTTCATCCGATGAGATCATCGTGGAACATGTGGGAGCCAACATGGGTATCCAGATCCCGTTGTTGGTTATTGACCGGAGAACATCTCGGTCATGACTACATGTCTCCCGAACCCGTAGGGTCTACACACTTAAGGTTCGATGACGCTAGGGTTATAATGGAAGCTTGTATGTGGTTACTGAATGTTGTTCGGAGTCCCGGATGAGATCCCGGACGTCACGAGGAGTTCCGGAATGGTCCGGAGGTAAAGATTTATATATAGGAAGTCCTGTTTCGGCCATCGGGACAAGTTTCGGGGTCATCGGTATTGTACCGGGACCACCGGAAGGGTCCCGGGGGCCCACCGGGTGGGGCCACCTGCCCCGGGGAGCCACATGGGCTGTAGGGGGTGCGCCTTGGCCTACATGGGCCAAGGGCACCAGCCCCTAGAGGCCCATGCGCCAAGATATAGTAAAAGGGGAGAGTCCTAAAAGGGGAAGGCACCTCCGATGTGCCTTGGGGAGGATGGACTCCTCCCCCCCTCTTAGCCGCACCCCTTCCTTGGAGGAAGGGGCAAGGCTGCGCCTCCCCCCTCTCCCCTGCCCCTATATATAGTGGAGGGGAGGGAGGGCATCCATACCTGAGCCCTTGGCGCCTCCCTCCCTCCCGTGACACCTCCTCCTCTCCCGTAGGTGCTTGGCGAAGCCCTGCAGGATTGCCACGCTCCTCCATCACCACCACGCCGTTGTGCTGCTGCTGGATGGAGTCTTCCTCAACCTCTCCCTCTCTCCTTGCTGGATCAAGGCGTGGGAGACATCGTCGAGCTGTACGTGTGTTGAACGCGGAGGTGCCGTCCGTTCGGCACTAGGATCATCGGTGATCTGAATCACGACGAGTACGACTCCATCAACCCCGTTCACTCGAACGCTTCCGCTTAGCGATCTACAAGGGTATGTAGATGCACTCTCCTTCCCCTCGTTGCTAGTCTCTCCATAGATAGATCCTGGTGACACGTAGGAAAATTTTGAATTTCTGCTACGTTCCCCAACAAAAGGACCTCAAAGAGTGCCCCAAAGTTCTACCGGAGAATCACGATGAAAACGTGTGCCAAACCCTATGCATAGGTTCCCAATGTCACGAAACCCGCAAGTTGGTCACCAAAACATACATCAAGTGGCACGTGGTATCCCATTGTCACCACAGATATCCACGGCAAGACATACATCAAGTGTTCTCAAGTCTTTAAAGACTCAATCCGATAAGATTACTTCAAAGGGGAAACCCGATTCATTACAAGAGAGAAGAGGGGGGAAGAAACACCATAGGATCCAAATATAATAGCAAAGCTCGCGATACATCAAGATCGTATCGTCTCAAGAACACGAGAGAGAGAGAGAGAGAGAGATCAAACACATAGCTACTGGTACATACCCTCAGCCCCGAGGGAGAACTACTCCCTCCTCGTCATGGAGAGCAACGGGACGATGAAGATGGCCACCGGAGAAGGATTGCCCCCTCCGGCAGGGTGCCGGAACGGGTCTAGATTGGTTTTCGTTGGCTATGGAGGCTTCTGGTGGCGAAACTCCTGATCTATTGTGTGTTCTGGAAGTTTTAGGGTACGACGATATATATGGGTGCAGGAAGTACGTCGGAGGAGCCACGGGGCCCCCACGAGGCAGGGGGCACGCCCCCACCCTCGTGAGCACCTCCTGTATCTCCTGACATGGAGTCCAAGTCTATCCGGTGGCTTTCGTTCCAAAAATAACTTCTTCAGTTGATTTCATTCCGTTTCGACTCCGTTTGATATTCCTTTTCTTCGAAACACTGAAATAGGCATAAAACAACAAATCTGGGCTGGGCCTCCGGTTAATAGGTTAGTCCCAAAAGTAATATAAAAGTGGAAAATAAAGCCTAATATTGCCCAAAATAGTAGATAATATAGCATGGAGCAATCAAAAATTATAGATACGTTGGAGACGTATCAGCATCCCCAAGCTTAATTCCTGCTTGTCCTCTAGTAGGTAAATGATAAAAAGATAATTTTTGATGTGGAATGCTAGTTGGCATAATTTCAATGTAATTCTTCTTACTTGTGATATGAATATTCAGATCCATAAGATTAAAGACAAAAGTTTAATGTTGACATAAAAATAATAATACTTCAAGAATACTAATAAAGCAATTATGTCTTCTCAAAATAACATGGCCAAAGAAAGCTATCCCTACAAAATCATATAGTCTGGCTATGCTCTATCTTCACCACACAAAGTACTTAAATCATGCACAACCCCGGTGACAAGCCAAGCAATTGTTTCATACTTTTAATGTTCTCAAACTTTTTCAATCTTCACGCAATACATGAGCGTGAGCCATGGACATAGCACTATAGGTGGAATAGAATGGTGGTTGTGGAGAAGACAAAAAGGGAGAAGATAGTCTCACATCGACTAGGCGTATCAATGGGCTATGTAACGGATGCCATGCAATGGATGCACTAGAGCTATAAAATGTATGAAAGCTCAACGAAAGAAACTAGTGGGTGTGCATCCAACTCGCTTGCTCACGAAGACCTAGGGCAATTTGAGGCAGCCCATCATTGGAATATACAAGCCAAGTTCTATAATGTAAAATTCCCACTAGTATATGAAAGTGATAACATGAGAGACTCTCTACTATGAAGATCATGGTGTTGGGTAACGTAGCAATAATTCAAAATTTTCTACGTATCACCAAGATCAATCTATGGAGTCATCTAGCAACGAGGGAGGAGTGGATCTACATACCCTTGTAGATCGCGCGCGGAAGCGTTCAAGAGAACGGGGTTGATGGAGTCGTACTCGTCGTGATCCAAATCACCGATGATCCTAGCGCCGAACGGACGGCACCTCCGCGTTCAACACACGTACGGAGCAGCGACGTCTCCTCCTTCTTGATCCAGCAAGGGGGAAGGAGAGGTTGAGGAAGATGGCTCCAACAGCAGCACGACGGTGTGGTGGTGATGGAGCTGCAGTACTCCGGCAGGGCTTCGCTAAGCTCTATGGAGGAGGAGGAGGTGTTGGAGAGGGAGAGGGAGGCACCAAGGCGCGTGGTGACAGGGCCTCCTTCCCTCACTATATATAGGGAGGCCAAGGGGGGGGCACCGGCCCTAGGAGATCCAATCTCCTAGGGGGGCGGCGGCCAAGGGAGGAGTCCCTCCCCCCCCCAAGGTACCTAGGGGTGCCTTCCCCTCTTAGGACTCTTCCCCTAGGGTTTCCCCACCCTTAGGCGCATGGGCCCTAGGGGGAAGTGGCGCCCCAGCCCACTTTGGGCTGGATCCCTTCCCACTTCAGCCCATGGGGCCCTCCGGGATAGGTGGCCCCACCCGGTGGACCTCCGGGACCCTTCCGGTGGTCCCGGTACAATACCGGTGACCCCGAAACTTGTCCCGATGGCCGAAATAGCACTTCATATATATAATTCTTTACCTCCGGACCATTCCGGAAGTCCCCGTGACGTCCGGGATCTCATCCAGGACTCCGAACAACATTCGGGTTACTGCATATACATATCCCTACAACCCTAGCATCACCGAACCTTAAGTGTGTAGACCCTACGGGTTCGGGAACCATGTAGACATGACCGAAATGACTCTCCGGCCAATAACCAACAGCGGGATCTGGATACCCATGTTGGCTCCCACATGTTCCACGACGATCTCATCGGATGAACCACGATGTCAAGGACTTAATCAATCCCGTATACAATTCCCTTTGTCTAGCGGTACGATACTTGCCCGAGATTCGATCGTCGGTATCCCGATACCTTGTTCAATCTCGTTACCGGCAAGTCTCTTTACTCGTTCCGTAACACATCATCCCGTGATCAACTCCTTGGTCACATTGTGCACATTATGATGATGTCCTACCGAGTGGGCCCAGAGATACCTCTCCGTCACACGGAGTGACAAATCCAGTCTCGATTCGTGCCAACCCAACAGACACTTTCGGAGATACCCATAGTATACCTTTATAGCCACCCAGTTACGTTGTGACGTTTGGCACACCCAAAGCACTCCTACGGTATCCGGGAGTTGCACAATCTCATGGTCTAAGGAAATGATACTTGACATTAGAAAAGCTTTAGCATACGAGCTACACGATCTAGTGCTATGCTTAGGATTGGGTCTTGTCCATCACATCATTCTCCTAATGATGTGATCCCGTTATCAACGACATCCAATGTCCATGGTCAGGAAACCGTAACCATCTATTGATCAACGAGCTAGTCAACTAGAGGCTTACTAGGGACATGGTGTTGTCTATGTATCCACACATGTATCTGAGTTTCCTATCAATACAATTCTAGCATGGATAATAAACGATTATCATGAACAAGGAAATATAATAATAAATAATTTATTATTGCCTCTAGGGCATATTTCCAACAGTCTCCCACTTGCACTAGAGTCAATAATCCAGTTCACATCGATATGTGATTAACACTCAAGGTCACATCCCCATGTGACTAACACCCAAAGAGTTTACTAGAGTCAATAATCTAGTTCACATTTACCATGTGATTAACACTCGATGAGTTCTGGGTTTGATCATGTTATGCTTGTGAGAGAGGTTATAGTCAACGGGTCTAAACCTTTCAGATCCGTGTGTGCTCTACAAATCTCTATGTCATCTCCTAGATGCAACTACCACGCTCTATTTGGAGCTATTCCAAATAACTGTTCTACTATACGAATCCAGTTTACTACTCAGAATAATCTGGATTAGTGTCAAAGTTTGCATCGGCGTAACCCTTTACGACGAACTCTTTTACCACCTCCATAATCGAGAAAATTCCTTAGTCCACTAGTTACTAAGGATAACTTTGACCGCTGTCCTGTGATCCATTCTTGGATCACTCTTGTACCCCTTGACTGACTCATGGCAAGGCACACTTCAGGTGCGGTACACATCACAGCATACTGTAGAGCCTATGTCTTAAGCATAGGGGACGACCTTCGTCCTTTCTCTCTATTCTGCCGTAGTCGAGCTTTAAGTCTTAACTTCATACCTTACAACTCAGGCAAGAACTCCTTCTTTGACTGATCCATCTTGAACACCTTCAAGATCATGTCAAGGTATGTGCTCATTTGGAAGTACTATTAAGCGTTTTGATCTATCCTTATAGATCTTGATGCTCAATGTTCAAGTAGCTTGATCCAGGCTTTCCATTGAAAAACACTTTCCAAATAACCCTATATGCTTTCCAGAAATTCTACGTCATTTCTGATCAATAATATGTCAACAACATATACTCATCAGAAATTCTATAGTGCTCCCACTCACTTCTTTGGAAATACAAGTTTCTCATAAACTTTGTATACACCAAAATCTTTGATCATCTTCAAAGCATACATTCCAACTCCGAGATGCTTACTCCAGTCCTCAGAAGGATAGCTGGAGCTTTGCATACTTATTAGCATCTTTCAGGATTGACAAAACCTTCCGGTTGTATCACATACAACCTTTCCTCAAGAAAATCGTTGAGAAAACGATGTTTTGACATCCTATCTGCAAGATTTCATAAATAATGCAGTAATCGCTAATATAATCCCAACAGACTCTTAGCATCGCTACGAGTGAGAAAGTCTCACCGTAGTCAATTCCTTGAACTTGTCGGGAAACTTCTTAACGATAAGTCGAGCTTTCTTAATGGTGACATTTACCATCATTGTCCGTCTTCCTTTTAAAATCCATATGTACCTAACAGCCTTACGACCATCACGTAGTTCTTCCAAAGTCTACACTTTGTTTTCATACATGGATCCTATCTCGGATTTTATGGCCTCGAGCCATTTATCGGAATCCGGGCCCACCATCGCTTCTCCATAGCTTGTAGGTTCATTGTTGTCTAGCAACATGACTTCCAAGATAGGATTACGTACCACTCTGAAGTAGTACGCATCCTTGTCATCCCATGAGGTTTGGGTGTGACTTGATCTGAAGTTTCATGATCACTATCATAAGCTTCCACTTCAATTGGTGTAGCTGCCACAGGAACAACTCTTTGTGCCCTGCTATACACTAGTTGAAGTAACGGTTCAATAACCTCATCAAGTCTCCACCATCCCCCACTCAATTCTTTCGAGAGAGACTTTTCCTCGAGAAAGAACCCGATTCTAGAAACAATCCCTTATTGCTTTCGAATCTAAGACAGGAGGTATACCCAACTGTTTTGGGTGTCCTATGAAGATGCATTTATCCGCTTTGGGTTCGAGCTTATCAGCCTGAAACTTTTTCACATAAGCGTCGCAGCCCCAAACTTTTAAGAAATGACAGCTTAGGTTTCTCTAAACCATAGTTCATACGGTGTCATATCATCGGAATTACGTGGTGCCCTATTTAAAGTGAATGCGGTTGTCTCTAATGCCTAACCCATAAACTATTGTGGTAATTCGATAAGAGACATCATGGTATGCATCATATCCAATAGGGTGCAGTTATGATGTTCGGACACACCATCACACTATGGTGTTCCAGGCTGTATTAGTTGTGAAACAATTTCCACAATGTCTTAATTCTGTGCCAAACTCGTAATTCAGATATTCATCTCTATGATCATATCATAGATCTTTTATCCTCTTGTCACGATGATCTTTCAACTTCACACTGAAATTACTTGAACCTTTCAATAATTCAGACTCATGATTCATCAAGTAAATATACTCAACATCTACTCAAATCATCTGTGAAGTAAGAACATAACGATATCCACTATACGCCTCAGCACTCATTGGACTGCACACATCAAAATGTATTACTTCCAACAAGTTGCTTTCTAGTTCCATTTTACTGAAAACGAGGCTTTCAGTCATCTTGCCCATGTGGTATGATTTGCATGTCTCAAGTGATTCAAAATCAAGTGAGTCCAAACGGTCCATTTGCATGGAGTTTCTTCATGCATATACACCAACAGACATGGTTCGCATGTCTCAAACTTTTCAAAACGAGTGAGCCCAAAGATCCATCAACATGGAGCTTCTTCATGCATTTTATACCGATATGACTTACGTGGCAGTGCCACAAGTAGGTGGTACTATCACTACTATCTTATACCTTTTGGTATGAACATGTGTATCACTATGATCGAGATTCAATAAACCATTCATTTCAGGTGTAAGACCATTTGAAGGTATTATTCAAATAAACAGAGTAACCATTATTCTCTTTAAATGAATAACTGTATTGCGATAGACATAATCCAATCATGTCCATGCTCAACGCAAACACCAATCTCGATGGTAGAGGGAGCGTGCGATGCTTGATCATATCAACATTGGAAACACTTCCAACACATATCGTCATCTCACCTTTAGCTAGTCTCCGTTTATTCCGTAGCTTTTATTTCGAGTTACTAACACTTAGCAACCGAACCGGTATCTAATACCCTGGTGCTACTAGGAGTACTAGTAAAGTACACATTAACACAATGTATATCCAATATACTTCTATCGACCTTGCCAGCCTTCTCATCTACCAAGTATCTAGGGTAATTCTGCTCTAGTGGCTGTTCCCCTTATTACAGAAGCACTCAGTCTCGGGTTTGGGTTCAACCTTGGGTTTCTTCACTAGAGCAGCAGCTGAATTGCCGTTTCATGAAGTATCCCTTCGTGCCCTTGCCCTTCTTGAAACTAGTGGTTTCACCAACCATCAACAATTGATGCTCCTTCTTGATCTCTACTTTTGTGGTGTCAAACATCACGAATATCCTAAGGATCATCATATATGTCCCTGATATATTATAGTTCATCACGAAGCTCAAGCAGCTTGGTGGTAATGACTTTGGAGAACCATCACTATTTCATCTGGAAGATCAACTCCCACTCGATTCAAGCGATTGTTGTACTCAGACAATCTGATCACAAGCTCAACAATTGAGCTTTTCTCCTTAGTTTGCAGGCTAAGAAAATCGTCGGAGGTCTTATACCTCTTGACGTGGGCACGAGCCTGAAATCCCAATTTCAGCCCTCGAAACATCTCTATGTTTCGCGACGTTTCAAAAACGTCTTTGGTGCCTCAACTCTAAACCGTTTAATTGAACTATCACGTAGTTATCAAAATGTGTATGTCAGATGTTCGCAACATCCACAGACGACGTTCGAGGTTCAGCACACTGAGCGGTGCATTAAGGACATAAGCCTTCTATGAAGCAATGAGGACAATCCTCAGTTTACGGACCTAGTCCGCATAATTACTACTATCAACTTTCAACTAAATTTTCTCTAGGAACATATCTAAACAGTAGAACTGAAGCGCGAGCTACGACATAATTTGCGAAGACCTTTTGACTATGTTCAGGATAATTAAGTTCATATTATGAACTCCCACTTAGATAGACATCCCTCTAGTCATCTAAGTGATTACATGATCCGAGTCAACTAGGCCGTGTCCGATCATCACGTGAGACGGACTAGTCATCATCGGTGAACATCTTCATGTTGATCGTATCTACCATACGACTCATGCTCGACCTTTCGGTCTTCTATGTTCCGAGGCCATGTCTATGCACATGCTAGGCTCGTCAAGTTAACCCTAAGTGTTTTGCATGTGTAAAACTGTCTTACACCCGTTGTTTGTCAACGTAAGGATCTATCACACCCGATCATCACGTGGTGCTTCGAAACGACGAACTTTAGCAACGGTGCACAATTAGGGGAGAACACATTCTTGAAATTGTAATGAGGGATCATCTTATTTACTACCGTCGTTCTAAGCAAATAAGATGTATAAACATGATAGACATCACATGCAATCAAATAATAGTGACATGATATGGCCAATATCATATAGCTCCTTTGATCTCCATCTTGGGGCTCCATGATCATCTTGTCACCGGCATGACACCATGATCTCCATCATCGTGTCTTCTTGAAGTTGTCTCGTCATCTATTACTTCTACTACTATGGCTAACGCTTTAGCAATAAAGTAAAGTAATTACATGACGTTTAAGTTGACACGCAGGTCATAAATAAATAAAGACAACTCCTATGGCTCCTACCGGTTGTCATACTCATTAACATGCAAGTCGTGATACCTATTACAAGAACATGATCAATCTCATACATCACATATATCATTCATCACATCCTTTTGGCCATATCACATCACATAGCATACCCTGCAAGAACAAGTTAGACGTCCTCTAATTGTTGTTTGCATGTTTTACGTGGCTGCTATGGGTTTCTAGCAAGAACGTTTCTTATCTACGCAAAACCACAGCGTGATATTCCAATTGCTATTTACCCTTCATAAGGACCCTTTTCATCGAATCCGACCCGACTAAAGCGGGAGAGACAGACACCCGCCAGCCACCTTATGCAACTAGTGCATGTTTGTCGGTGGAATCGGTCTCACGTAAGCATACGTGTCAGGTTGGTACGGGCCGCTTCATCCCACAATACCGTCGAATCAATATAAGACTAGTAACGGCAAGCATATTGAACAAAATCAACGCCCACAACTTCTTTGTGTTCTACTCGTGCATAGAATCTACGCATAGACCTAGCTCATGATGCCACTGTTGGGTAACGTAGCAATAATTCAAAATTTTCTACATATCACCAAGATCAATCTATGGAGTCATCTAGCAATGAGGGAGGAGTGGATCTACATACCCTTGTAGATCGCGCGCGGAAGCGTTCAGGAGAACGGGGTTGATGGAGTCGTACTCGTTGTGATCCAGATCACCGATGATCCTAGCGCCGAACGAACGGCACCTCCGTGTTCAACACACGTACGGAGCAGCGACGTCTCCTCCTTCTTGATCCAGCAAGGGGGAAGGAGAGGTTGAGGAAGATGGCTCCAACAGCAGCACAACGGCGTGGTGGTGATGGAGCTGCAGTACTCCGGCAGGGCTTCGCTAAGCTCTATGGAGGAGGAGGAGGTGTTGGAGAGGGAGAGGGAGGCACCAAGGCGCGTGGTGAGAGGGCCTCCTTCCCGCACTATATATAGGGAGGCCAAGGGGGGCGCCGGCCCTAGGAGATCCAATCTCCTAGGGGGGCGGCGGCCAAGGGAGGAGTCCCTCCCCCCCAAGGCACCTAGGGGTGCCGTCCCCTCTTAGGACTCTTCCCCTAGGGTTTCCCCACCCTTAGGCGCATGGGCCCTAGGGGGAAGTGGCGCCCCAGCCCACTTTGGGCTGGATCCCTTCCCACTTCAGCCCATGGGGCCCTCCGGGATAGGTGGCCCCACCCGGTGGACCCCCGGGACCCTTCCGGTGGTCCCGGTACCATATCGGTGACCCCGAAACTTGTCCCGATGGCCGAAATAGCACTTCCTATATATAATTCTTTACCTCCGGACCATTCCGGAACTCCTCGTGACGTCCGGGATCTCATCCGGGACTCCAAACAACATTCGGGTTACTGCATATACATATCCCTACAACCCTAGCGTCACCGAACCTTAAGTGTGTAGACCCTACGGGTTCGGGAACCATGTAGACATGACCGAGATGACTCTCCGGCCAATAACCAACAGCGGGATTTGGATACCCATGTTGGCTCCCACATGTTCCACGATGATCTCATCAGATGAACCACGATGTCAAGGACTTAATCAATCCCGTATACAATTCCCTTTGTCTAGCGGTATGATACTTGCCCGAGATTCGATCGTCGGTATCCCGATACCTTGTTCAATCTCGTTACCGGCAAGTCTCTTTACTCGTTCCGTAACACATCATCCCGTGATCAACTCCTTGGTCACATTGTGCACATTATGATGATGTCCTACCGAGTGGGCCCAGAGATACCTCTCCGTCACACGGAGTGACAAATCCCAGTCTCGATTCGTGTCAACCCAACAGACACTTTCGGAGATACCCGTAGTATACCTTTATAGCCACCCAGTTACGTTGTGACATTTGGCACACCCAAAGCACTCCTACGGTATCCGGGAGTTGCACAATCTCATGGTCTAAGGAAATGATACTTGACATTAGAAAAGCTTTAGCATATGAACTACACGATCTAGTGCTATGCTTAGGATTGGGTCTTCTCCATCACATCATTCTCCTAATGATGTGATCCCGTTATCAACGACATCCAATGTCCATGGTCAGGAAACCGTAACCATCTATTGATCAACGAGCTAGTCAACTAGAGGCTTACTAGGGACATGGTGTTGTCTATGTATCCACACATGCATCTGAGTTTCCTATCAATACAATTCTAGCATGGATAATAAATGATTATCATGAACAAGGAAATATAATAATAACTAATTTATTATTTCCTCTAGGGCATATTTCCAACAGTCTCCCACTTGCACTAGAGTCAATTATCCAGTTCACATCGATATGTGATTAACACTCAAGGTCACATCCCCATGTGACTAACACCCAAAGAGTTTACTAGAGTCAATAATCTAGTTCACATTTACCATGTGATTAACACTCGATGAGTTCTGGGTTTGATCATGTTATGCTTGTGAGAGAGGTTATAGTCAACGGGTCTAAACCTTTCAGATCAGTGTGTGCTCTACAAATCTCTATGTCATCTCCTAGATGCAACTACCACGCTCTATTTGGAGCTATTCCAAATAACTGTTCTACTATACGAATCCAGTTTACTACTCAGAATAATCTGGATTAGTGTCAAAGTTTGCATCGGCGTAACCCTTTACGACGAACTCTTTTACCACCTCCATAATCGAGAAAATTCCTTAGTCCACTAGTTACTAAGGATAACTTTGACCGCTGTCCTGTGATCCATTCTTGGATCACTCTTGTACCCCTTGACTGACTCATGGCAAGGCACACTTCAGGTGCGGTACACATCACAGCATACAGTAGAGCCTATGTTCTTAAGCATAGGGGACGACCTTCGTCCTTTCTCTCTATTCTGCCGTAGTCGAGCTTTAAGTCTTAACTTCATACCTTACAACTCAGGCAAGAACTCCTTCTTTGACTGATCCATCTTGAACACCTTCAAGATCATGTCAAGGTATGTGCTCATTTGGAAGTACTATTAAGCGTTTTGATCTATCCTTATAGATCTTGATGCTCAATGTTCAAGTAGCTTGATCCAGGCTTTCCATTGAAAAACACTTTCCAAATAACCCTATATGCTTTCCAGAAATTCTACGTCATTTCTGATCAATAATATGTCAACAACATATACTCATCAGAAATTCTATAGTGCTCCCACTCACTTCTTTGGAAATACAAGTTTCTCATAAACTTTGTATACACCAAAATCTTTGATCATCATCAAAGCATACATTCCAACTCCGAGATGCTTACTCCAGTCCTCAGAAGGATAGCTGGAGCTTTGCATACTTATTAGCATCTTTCAGGATTGACAAAACCTTTCGGTTGTATCACATACAACCTTTCCTCAAGAAAATCATTGAGAAAACGATGTTTTGACATCCTATCTACAAGATTTCATAAATAATACAGTAATCGCTAATATAATCCCAACAGACTCTTAGCATCGCTACGAGTGAGAAAGTCTCACCGTAGTCAACTCCTTGAACTTGTCGGGAAACTTCTTAATGACAAGTCAAGCTTTCTTAATGGTGACATTTACCATCATTGTCCGTCTTCCTTTTAAAATCCATATGTACCTAACAGCCTTACGACCATCAAGTAGTTCTTCCAAAGTCTACACTTTGTTTTCATACATGGATCCTATCTCGGATTTTATGGCCTCGAGCCATTTATCGGAATCCGGGCCCACCATCGCTTCTCCATAGCTTGTAGGTTCATTGTTGTCTAGCAACATGACTTCCAAGACAGGATTACGTACCACTCTACAATAGTACGCATCCTTGTCATCCCACGAGGTTCGGGTGTGACTTGATTTGAAGTTTCATGATCACTATCATAAGCTTCCACTTCAATTGGTGTAGCTGCCACAGGAACAACTCTTTGTGCCCTGCTATACACTAGTTGAAGTAACGGTTCAATAACCTCATCAAGTCTCCACCATCCCCCACTCAATTCTTTCGAGAGAGACTTTTCCTCGAGAAAGAACCCAATTCTAGAAACAATCCCTTATTGCTTTCGAATCTGAGACAGGAGGTATACCCAACTGTTTTGGGTGTCCTATGAAGATGCATTTATCCGCTTTGGGTTCGAGCTTATCAGCCTGAAACTTTTTCACATAAGCATCGCAGCCCCAAACTTTTAAGAAATGACAGCTTAGGTTTCTCTAAACCATAGTTCATACGGTGTCATATCATCGGAATTACGTGGTGCCCTATTTAAAGTGAATGCGGTTGTCTCTAATGCCTAACCCATAAACTATTGTGGTAATTCGATAAGAGACATCATGGTATGCATCATATCCAATAGGGTGCAGTTATGATGTTCGGACACACCATCACACTATGGTGTTCCAGGCTGTATTAGTTGTGAAACAATTTCCAGAATGTCTTAATTCTGTGCCAAACTCGTAATTCAGATATTCATCTCTATGATCATATCATAGATCTTTTATCCTCTTGTCACGACGATCTTTCAACTTCACACTGAAATTACTTGAACCTTTCAATAATTCAGACTCGTGATTCATCAAGTAAATATACTCAACATCTACTCAAATCATCTGTGAAGTAAGAACATAACGATATCCACTATACGCCTCAGCACTCATTGGACTGCACACATCAAAATGTATTACTTCCAACAAGTTGCTTTCTAGTTCCATTTTACTGAAAACGAGGCTTTCAGTCATCTTGCCCATGTGGTATGATTTGCATGTCTCAAGTGATTCAAAATCAAGTGAGTCCAAACGGTCCATTTGCATGGAGTTTCTTCATGCATATACACCAACAGACATGGTTCGCATGTCTCAAACTTTTCAAAACGAGTGAGCCCAAAGATCCATCAACATGGAGCTTCTTCATGCATTTTATACCGATATGACTTACGTGGCAGTGCCACAAGTAGGTGGTACTATCACTACTATCTTATACCTTTTGGTATGAACATGTGTATCACTATGATCGAGATTCAATAAACCATTCATTTCAGGTGTAAGACCATTTGAAGGTATTATTCAAATAAACAGAGTAACCATTATTCTCTTTAAATGAATAACCGTATTGCGATAGACATAATCCAATCATGTCCATGCTCAACGCAAACACCAATCTCGATGGTAGAGGGAGCGTGCGATGCTTGATCATATCAACATTGGAAACACTTCCAACACATATCGTCATCTCACCTTTAGCTAGTCTCCGTTTATTCCGTAGCTTTTATTTCGAGTTACTAACACTTAGCAACCGAACCGGTATCTAATACCCTGGTGCTACTAGGAGTACTAGTAAAGTACACATTAACACAATGTATATCCAATATACTTCTATCGACCTTGCCAGCCTTCTCATCTACCAAGTATCTAGGGTAATTCTGCTCTAGTGGCTGTTCCCCTTATTACAGAAGCACTCAGTCTCGGGTTTGGGTTCAACCTTGGGTTTCTTCACTAGAGCAGCAGCTGAATTGCCGTTTCATGAAGTATCCCTTCGTGCCCTTGCCCTTCTTGAAACTAGTGGTTTCACCAACCATCAACAATTGATGCTCCTTCTTGATCTCTACTTTTGTGGTGTCAAACATCACGAATATCCTAAGGATCATCATATATGTCCCTGATATATTATAGTTCATCACGAAGCTCAAGCAGCTTGGTGGTAATGACTTTGGAGAACAATCACTATTTCATCTGGAAGATCAACTCCCACTCGATTCAAGCGATTGTTGTACTCAGACAATCTGATCACAAGCTCAACAATTGAGCTTTTCTCCTTAGTTTGCAGGCTAAGAAAATCGTCGGAGGTCTTATACCTCTTGACGTGGGCACGAGCCTGAAATCCCAATTTCAGCCCTCGAAACATCTCTATGTTTCGCGATGTTTCAAAAACGTCTTCGGTGCCTCAACTCTAAACCGTTTAACTGAACTATCACGTAGTTATCAAAATGTGTATGTCAGATGTTCGCAACATCCATAGACGACGTTCGAGGTTCAGCACACTGAGCGGTGCATTAAGGACATAAGCCTTCTATGAAGCAATGAGGACAATCCTCAGTTTACGGACCTAGTCCGCATAATTACTACTATCAACTTTCAACTAAATTTTCTCTAGGAACATATCTAAACAGTAGAACTGAAGTGCGAGCTATGACATAATTTGCGAAGACCTTTTGACTATGTTCAGGATAATTAAGTTCATATTATGAACTCCCACTTAGATAGACATCCCTCTAGTCATCTAAGTGATTACATGATCCGAGTCAACTAGGCCGTGTCCGATCATCACGTGAGACGGACTAGTCATCATCGGTGAACATCTTCATGTTGATCATATCTACCATACGACTCATGCTCGACCTTTCGGTCTTCTATGTTCCGAGGCCATGTCTATGCACATGCTAGGCTCGTCAAGTTAACCCTAAGTGTTTTGCATGTGTAAAACTGTCTTACACCCGTTGTATGTGAACGTAAGGATCTATCACACCCGATCATCACGTGGTGCTTTGAAACGACGAACTTTAGCAACGGTGCATAGTTAGGAGAGAACACATTATTGAAATTGTAATGAGGGATCATCTTATTTACTACCGTCGTTCTAAGCAAATAAGATGTATAAACATGATAGACATCACATGCAATCAAATAATAGTGACATGATATGGTCAATATCATATAGCTCCTTTGATCTCCATCTTGGGGCTCCATGATCATCTTGTCACCGGCATGACACCATGATCTCCATCATCATGATCTCCATCATCGTGTCTTCTTGAAGTTGTATCGTCATCTATTACTTCTACTACTATGGCTAACGCTTTAGCAATAAAGTAAAGTAATTACATGACGTTTAAGTTGACACGCAGGTCATAAATAAATAAAGACAACTCCTATGGCTCCTGCCGGTTGTCATACTCATCGACATGCAAGTCATGATACATATTACAAGAACATGATCAATCTCATACATCACATATATCATTCATCACATCCTTTTGGCCATATCACATCACATAGCATACCCTGGAAAAACAAGTTAGACGTCCTCTAATTGTTGTTTGCATGTTTTACGTGGCTGCTATGGGTTTCTAGCAAGAACGTTTCTTATCTATGCAAAACCACAGCGTGATATTCCAATTGCTATTTACCCTTCATAAGGACCCTTTTCATCGAATCCGACCCGACTAAAGCGGGAGAGACAGACACCCGCCAGCCACCTTATGCAACTAGTGCATGTTTGTCGGTGGAACCGGTCTCACGTTAGCATACGTGTAAGGTTGGTCTGGGCCGCTTCATCCCACAATACCGTCGAATCAAGATAAGACTAGTAACGGCAAGCATATTGAACAAAATCAACGCCCACAACTTCTTTGTGTTCTATTCGTGCATAGAATCTACGCATAGACCTAGCTCATGATGCCACTGTTGGGTAACGTAGCAATAATTCAAAATTTTCTATGTATCACCAAGATCAATCTATGGAGTCATCTAGCAATGAGGGAGGAGTGGATCTACATACCCTTGTATATCGCGCGGGGAAGCGTTCAAGAGAACGGGGTTGATGGAGTCGTACTCGTCGTGATCCAGATCATCGATGATCCTAGCGCCGAACGGACGGCACCTCCGCGTTCAACACACGTACGGAGCAGCGACATCTCCTCCTTCTTGATCTAGCAAGGGGGAAGGAGAGGTTGAGGAAGATGGCTCCAACAGCAGCACGACGGCGTGGTGGTGATGGAGCTGCAGTACTCTGGCAGGGCTTCGCTAAGCTCTATGGAGGAGGAGGAGGTGTTGGAGAGGGAGAGGGAGGCACCAAGGCGCGTGGTGACAGGGCCTCCTTCCCTCACTATATATAGGGAGGCCAAGGGGGGGGCGCCGGCCCTAGGAGATCCAATCTCCTAGGGGGGCGGCGGCCAAGGGAGGAGTCCCTCCCCCCCAAGGCACCTAGGGGTGCCTTCCCCTCTTAGGACTCTTCCCCTAGGGTTTCCCCACCCTTAGGCGCATGGGCCCTAGGGGGAAGTGGCGCCCCAGCCCACTTTGGGCTGGATCCCTTCCCACTTCAGCCCATGGGGCCCTCCGGGATAGGTGGCCCCACCCGATGGACCCCCGGGACCCTTCCGGTGGTCCCGGTACAATACCGGTGACCCCGAAACTTGTCCCGATGGCCGAAATAGCACTTCCTATATATAATTCTTTACCTCCGGACCATTCCGGAACTCCTCGTGATGTCCGGGATCTCATCCGGGACTCTGAACAACATTCGGGTTACTGCATATACATATCCCTACAACCCTAGCATCACCGAACCTTAAGTGTGTAGACCCTACGGGTTCGGGAACCATGTAGACATGACCGAGATGACTCTCCGGCCAATAACCAACAGCGGGATCTGGATACCCATGTTGGCTCCCACATGTTCCACGATGATCTCATCGGATGAACCACGATGTCAAGGACTTAATCAATCCCGTATACAATTCCCTTTGTCTAGCGGTACGATACTTGCCCGAGATTCGATCGTCGGTATCCCGATACCTTGTTCAATCTCGTTACCGGCAAGTCTCTTTACTCGTTCCGTAACACATCATCCCGTGATCAACTCCTTGGTCACATTGTGCACATTATGATGATGTCCTACCGAGTGGGCCCAGAGATACCTCTCTGTCACACGGAGTGACAAATCCCAGTCTCGATTCGTGCCAACCCAACAGACACTTTCGGAGATACCCGTAGTATACCTTTATAGCCACCCAGTTACGTTGTGACGTTTGGCACACCCAAAGCACTCCTACGGTATCCGGGAGTTGCACAATCTCATGGTCTAAGGAAATGATACTTGACATTAGAAAAGCTTTAGCATACGAACTACACGATCTAGTGCTATGCTTAGGATTGGGTCTTGTCCATCACATCATTCTCCTAATGATGTGATCCCGTTATCAACGACATCCAATGTCCATGGTCAGGAAACCGTAACCATCTATTGATCAACGAGCTAGTCAACTAGAGGCTTACTTGGGACATGGTGTTGTCTATGTATCCACACATGTATCTGAGTTTCCTATCAATACAATTCTAGCATGGATAATAAACGATTATCATGAACAAGGAAATATAATAATAACTAATTTATTATTGCCTCTAGGGCATATTTCCAACACATGGTGCTACTTTGAAGCACAAGTGTGGTAAAAGGATAGTAGCATTGTCCCTTTTTTTGGCCTTTCCCTTTTTTTATTTGGCCTTTATTTTTTTATTTGGCCTTTCTTTTTTATGGCCTTTCACTTTTTTGGGGACAATGCTCTATTGAGTGATGATCATCACACTTCTATTTATTTACAACTCGATGATACAACTCGATACTAGAACAAATATGACTCTATATGAATGCCTCCGGCGGTGTACCAGGATATGCAATGAATCAAGAGTGACAAGTATGAAAGAATTATGAACAGTGGCTTTGCCACAAATACTATGTCAACTACATGATCATGCTAAGCAATATGACGATGATGAATGTTTCATGATGAACGGAATGGTGGAAAGTTTCATGGCAATATATCTCGGAATGGCTATGGAAATGCCATAATAGGTAGGTATGGTGGCTGTTTTGAGGAAGGTAAATGGTGGGTTTATGGTACCGGCGAAAGTTGTGCGGTACTAGAGAGGCTAGCAATGGTGGAAGGGTGAGAGTGCGTATAATCCATGGACTCAACATTAGTCATAAATAACTGACATACTTATTGCAAAAATCTATTAGTTATCGAAACAAAGTACTACGCGCATGCTCCTAGGGGGATAGATTGGCAGGAAAAGACCATCGCTCGTCCCCGACCGCCACTCATAAGGAAGGCAATCAATAAATAAATCATGCTCCGACTTCATCACATAACGGTTCACCACACGTGCATGCTACGGGAATCACAAACTTCAACACAAGTATTTCTCAAATTCACAACTACTCAACTAGCATGACTCTAATATTACCATCCTCATATCTCAAAACAATCATCAAGTATCAAACTTCTCTTAGTATTCAACACACTCATAAGAGAATTTTATTATTCTTGAATACCTAGCATATTAGGATTTTAAGAAAATTACCATGCTATTTAAGACTCTCAAAAATAATCTAAGTGAAGCATGAGAGTTCATCTATTTCTTAAAAATAAAACTACCACCATGCTCTAAAAGATATATGTGAAGCACTAGAGCAAATGACAAACTACTCCGAAAGATATAAGTGAAGATCAATGAGTAGTCGAATAATTATGCAACTATGTGAAGACTCTCTAACATTTAATAATTTCAGATCTTGGTACTCTATTCAAACAGAAAGCAAAGCAAAATAGAATGACATCTAAGAATAGCAAACATCATGTGAAGAAGCAAAAACATAGGATCAACCGATACTAACCGATAATTGTTGAAGAAGAAAGGTGGGATGCCAACCGGGGCATCCCCAAGCTTAGATGCTTGAGACTTCTTGAAATATTATCTTGGGGTTCCTTGGGCATCCCCAAGCTTGAGCTTTTGTGTCTCCTTAATTCCTCTCATATCACGGTCTCCCTAAATCTCAAAAGCTTCATCCACACAAAACTCAACAAGGACTCGTGAGATAAGTTAGTATAAACCATTGCCAAAACCTTATCATACTCTACTGTAGCAAATCACTAAAATTATTATTCAACATTGCATACTAAATTCCTCTGCATATTTAATAGTCCTATCCTCAAATAGAGTCATTAAAGAATCAAACATATGCAAACAATGCAAACATAACAGCAATCTGCCTAAACAGGATAGTCTGTAAAGAATGCTGCAACATCCATACTTTCCTAGCTCCAAAAATTATGAAATAAAATTCCCACTGTAGTAAATTTATCAGAGCTTAATATGCAAAAGGTTTCAACATTTTATCACATTCTGAATTTTCTAGGGAATTATTGCAACAGCGGTAAACTTTCTGTTTTCAAACAGCAACATGTATACTTGTAACATAGGCATAGTAAAGGCTATCAATGCCACTTTTATTGAAATAAAAGATGAAAAACATTTTTCTAAATAACGGCAAGAAAATCCTAACAAAATAAATTGACGCTCCAAGCAAAACACATATCATGTGGCGAATAAAAATATAGCTCCAAGTAAAGTTACCGATGAACAAAGACGAAAGAGGGGATGCCTTCCGGGGCATCCCCAAGCTTTGGATCTTGGCTATCCTTTAATATTACCTTGGGGTTCCTTGGGCATCCCCAAGCTTAGTCTCTTGCCACTCCTTATTTTCCATCGAATCCTTACCCCAAACTTGAAAACTTCACAACACAAAACTTAAAGTAGAAAACTCGTAAGCTCCGTTAGTATAAAATAAATCACCACTTCAAGGTACTGTAATGAACTCATTATTTATTTATATTGGTGTTAAACCTAATGCATTACAACTTCTCTATGGTTTATAAACTCTTTTACTAGCCATAGATTCATCAAAATAAGTAAACAACACATGAAAAACAGAATCTGTCAAAAACAGAACAGTCTGTAGTAATCTGGATCAAACGTATACTTCTGGAACTCATAAAATTCTCAAATAAATTTCTGGACCTGAGAAATTTATCTATTAATCATCTGAAAAAATAATTAACTAAATAACAATCTCCAAATAAAAATGGCAGCAATTATCGTGAGCGCTAAAGTTTCTGTTTTTTACAGGATGATCGCAAAGACTTTCCCCAAGTCTTCCCAAAGGTTCTACTTGGCACAACCACTAATTAAAAGCATAAAACCACATCTAAACATAGGCTAGATGAATTATTTATTACTAAACAGGAACAAAAAGCAATGAACTAAAATAAAATTGGGTTGCCTCCCAACAAGCGCTATCATTTAATGCCCTAGCTAGGCACAGTGATTTCAATGATGCTCACATAAAGGATAAGAATTGAAACATAAAGAGAGCATCACAAAGAATATGACTAGCACATTTAAGTCTAAAATACTTCCTATTCATAGGGATTTGTGAGCAAACAACTTGTGGGAACAATAATCAACTAGCATAGGAGGGCAAAACAAGCATAACTTCAAAACTTTAAGCACATAGAGAGGAAACTTGATATTATTGCAATTCCTACAAGCATATGTTCCTCCCTCATAATAATTTTCAGTAGCATCATGAATGAATTTAACAATATAACCAGTACCTAAAGCATTCTTTTCATGATCTACAAGCATAGGAAATTTACTACTCTTCACATAAGCAAAATTCTTCTCTTTCCGGATAGTGGGAGTATCATAAGAGACTTGAATATTATAAATTGTTTCCACATTAAAAGAGTAATGTTCAGAGAAGGGGTAACATAATCATGACAAGTTTTATAAATATAATCACTACTTTTTATAGAATAATTATCATCACAATAATCATCATAAGTAGGAGGCATGCTATCATCATTATTAACTTGCATATCAAAACTTGGGAGACTACAAATATCATCTTCATTAAACATAGCTTCCCCAAGCTTGGGACAAACATTAATTGCAGAAAATATATTCTCAAAAACATCATCTTCATCAAACATAGCTTCCCCAAGCTTGGGCCTTTTCATATCATAAGCATAATCACTCTCATCATTAATAGTGTAGATATCACCAATAGTATAGTAATTATCATATTCTTCCAAGCAAGTGCCAAAAAGATTTTCAAGATCATAAGAAGTATCATTATCTTCCACAATTATATTTTCATGAGGCACAATAGTAATAAGGGCATCATTATTTGGGAGAGATATCTTTTTACCTCTCTTCCTTTTTCTTTTCTTCTTCTTCACCTCATCATGTGTGGGTTCAATCCTCTTTTTGGAGCTCCTTATTAATGAGATTGGTTGAATAGGAGGCTCCTCCTCGTTACTTGATTCATCATAAGAAATAATAGGAGGATACTGGGAAGTCTCTTCCCTTTCATTAGTATTCTCTTCATCTTCTATTTGTTTTCTTTTCTTTATGTAATTGGCAATATAAGGATTTTCAATGCAATTCACCGCACAATACATATAAATCTTCTCTAGATCAAAATCAAGAACTCTATCAAGATTGAACTTTGGAATACCCTCAGTTATACGTTTCATTTCTTCATAACCCAAAAGAAGGCTAAGCTCTTTATGATGCTCAAGGGTAATCAAATTATCACAATGTTTGGACACGACTTGATCATGAAACAAATATCATAGGAGCTTTAAATGACCATGTTCATTGCAAAGTTCACAAGGGGCATGAAAAATATTGAATCTTTCAGCACATTCATCTAGACTTTCTTGCAACAATTTAGTTTCTAAGTACTTATGCCTCTTGCAATATCTATCTTCCCTATTTGGTGTGTACTTGCAAACCCAGTCTACTCCACAAAAATTGACATGTTTATAGGAGGTATTTTCATCATAACTAGTGCAATCATCATTAACATCATGGATATTCAAAGAATTCATACTAACAACATTGCAATCATGCTCATCATTCAAATACTTAGTGCCAAACATTTTATAGATTTCTTCTTCTAGCACTTGAGCACAATTATCCTTTCCATCATACTCACGAAAGATATTGAAAAGGTGAAGCGTATGAGACAAACTCAATTCCATTTTTTTGTAATTTTATTTTATAAACTAAACTAGTGATAAAACAAGAAACTAAAAGACTCGATTGCAAGATCTAAAGATATACCTTCAAGCGCTAACCTCCCCGGCAACGGCGCCAGAAAAGAGCTTGATGTCTACTACACAACCTTCTTCTTGTAGACGTTGTTGGGTCTCCAAGTGCAGAGGTTTGTAGGACAGTAGCAAATTTCCCTCAAGTGGATGACCTAAGGTTTATCAATCCGTAGGAGGCGTAGGATGAAGATGGTCTCTCTCAAGCAACCCTGCAACCAAATAACAAAGAGTCTCTTGTGTCCCCAACACACCCAATACAATGGTAAATTGTATAGGTGCACTAGTTCGGCGAAGAGATGGTGATACAAGTGCAATATGGATAGTAGATAAAGGTATTTGTAATCTGAAATTATAAAAACAGCAAGGTAGCAAGTGATAAAAGTGAGCGTAAACGGTATTGCAATGTGTGGAAATAAGGCCTAGGGTTCATACTTTCACTAGTGTAAGTCCTCTCAACAATACTAACATAATTGGATCATAAAACTATCCTTCAACATGCAACAAAGAGTCACTCCAAAGTCACTAATAGCAGAGAACAAACGAAGAGATTATGGTAGGGTACGAAACCACCTCAAAGTTATTCTATCCAATCAATCCGTTGGGCTATTCCTATAAGTGTCACAAACAGCCCTAGAGTTCGTACTAGAATAACACCTTAAGATACAAATCAACCAAAACCCCAATGTCACCTAGATACTCCAATGTCACCTCAAGTATCCGTGGGTATGATTATACGATATGCATCACACAATCTCAGATTCATCTATTCAACCAACACAAAGGACCTCAAAGAGTGCGCCAAAGTTCTACCGGAGAATCACGACGAAAACGTGTGCCAAACCCTATGCATAGGTTCCCAATGTCACGAAACCCGCAAGTTGGTCACCAAAACATACATCAAGTGGCACGTGGTATCCCATTGTCACCACAGATATCCACGACAAGACATACATCAAGTGTTCTCAAGTCTTTAAAGACTCAATCCGATAAGATTACTTCAAAGGGGAAACCTGATTCATTACAAGAGAGAAGAGGGGGGAAGAAACATCATAGGATCCAAATATAATAGCAAAGCTCGCGATACATCAAGATCGTATCATCTCAAGAACACGAGAGAGAGAGAGATCAAACACATAGCTACTGGTACATACCCTCAGCCCCGAGGGAGAACTACTCCCTCCTCGTCATGGAGAGCACCGGGACGATGAAGATGGTCACTGGAGAAGGATTGCCCCATCCGGCAGGGTGCCGGAACGGGTCTAGATTGGTTTTCGGTGGCTACGGAGGCTTCTGGCGGCGGAACTTCCGATCTATTGTGCGTTCTGGAAGTTTTAGGGTACGATGATATATATGGGTGCAGGAAGTACGTCGAAGGAGCCACAGGGGCCCCACGAGGCAGGGGGCGCGCCCTAGGGGGGCGCTCCCCACCCTCGTGAGCACCTCCCGTATCTCCTGACGTGGAGTCCAAGTCTATCCGATGGCTTTCGTTCCAAAAATAACTTCTTCAGTTGATTTCGTTCCGTTTCGACTCCGTTTGATATTCCTTTTCTTCGAAACACTGAAATAGGCATAAAACAACAAATCTGGGCTGGGCCTCCGGTTAATAGGTTAGTCCCAAAAGTAATATAAAGGTGGAAAATAAAGCCCAATATTGCCCAAAACAGTAGATAATATAGCATGGAGCAATCAAAAATTATAGATACGTTGGAGACGTATCAGCGACGAGATCGGCGCGGGCGATCGACGGCGATGAAGACGGGGACGGGACGTGATGGACCGCTAAACCTAGACAAATCTCGGGGAAAATGGAGCTTGGAGGTCGAGTTTCAAGAGGAGAAAGCTTAACTAGCGTGGCTCGGGCATTTCATCGAACACCTCGTGTGCATAGGAGGTGAGCTAGAGCACCCAAATGCCCTCTCCTCGCCGGCCAGAAAAACAGAGCACTGTGGAGTGCTCTGCTGCGGTAACGGGGTATATATAGGCAACTCATTTGTCCCGGTTCGTGTCTGGAACCGGGACTAAAGCCCAGCCTTCTATCCAAGTTTGAGCCAAGAACCGGGACCAATGTTTGTGGGCCAGGAGCAAGGCCCATTGGACCCAGTTCGTGCCTGGAACCGGGACAAATGGGTCCATACGAACTGGGACCAATGCCCACGAGGCCCCGGCCGGCCCCCTGGGCTCACGAACTGGGACAAATGCATCCATTGGTTCCGGTTCATGGAAGAACCGGGACTAATGGGCTGGCCAGGCCCGAACGAAAGCCCCTTTTTCTACTAGTGAACTTCCATTTTTTTATAAACACGTTACAAACGCAGACTATGTACGTGCACATACACTTATTCATATGGACGCACGCTCTATCTCTATGAGCACCACTGAAGTACTGAGCTGGCACATATTCTTTTTATAAACACTTTACAAACACAGACTATGTATGTGCACATACACGCATCCATATGGACGCACGCCCTATCTCTATGAGCACCTCTGAAGTACTGAGCTGGTACATAGTGAGATTGACGGAGTCCCACGAACATTCCTGAAGATACTAATAGATCAAAGAAAATGCGAGCATCACTGCCCAAGTCTAGAACTTAAACCTTGGTGGGCTGGTTTCTCCACAATCTAAACTTAAACCCTGGTGGGCTGGTTTTTCGACAATCTAACCATTTGATCTAAGCTTAGCTCGTGGATGAAACTTTCATTTTGCTGCTATTACGAATCATTATCTAATGATTCCATTTATGGATAAATCAGTTATCCTAATTCAAGATGCATATCTATATCTTAGCTAGCTAACTAGTAAGGCATGTCAAATCTAGTGTTCGGATCACCTTGGCTTTGATTTGGACATTCCAATTGTTTTTCCACCGTAGTTACCCAAGACACTGCTGATGATAGACAGGCCCTTGCACCATCTCTATCCGTGACGGTTCAGAGAGCCGACGTGGACAGTTTCTACAGTAGAGTTACTATGCAAAATACACACAGAAAAGTAGTGTTACTAGAGATGTGACCTGTGACCTTTGATTATATTAACCTATTATTTGTTATCAGACCAACATATCATATTATATTGCTGGTTACATAATGGTCATATTATAATATTTCTTTTAACGTTGCTATAATGGAAAGATCTTGCCTTCCAACTCTAATCCTATTTTCGGTGTGCACCTTTAACCTTTTGTCATATTATTTTATTTATCCCTTCATTTTGTTTCTTACTTTGATATGACCAATCACCGGTGTTCTAACTTAAACTAATCACATATTTAGTGGCGAAGAGTTGTGATTTTGTTTTCATAACTAGCACCGTTAGGCCACGAAATGTTTCGTACCTTCTCCCAAATCTTGACAGCTCTGCAAGTAAACTCGGGTATATTGGTCCCTTACAAGTTGAGCCACACCATTTTTTTTCTTTCAGAAAAGGCTTGTTAGGACATTTTCAAGGCGGTCTCGTAAACTTTCCGCAACTGTCCGGATCATGCTGTCTGGACCGCCGAAGTCATCCAACGCGGTCCTATATCGGTCTGCAAGGCGGTGTGGATGCGATTTCTCCCATAAATCGGAGACAAACATGGGGAAGTTTGCGGTAGTCCAGACCGATTCCACACATGATTTTGACCTTCCTGGCCCACCAAAAACTCGTCACCTGCCCCTCCTGCGCTTTCCTTCCGATGCAGGGGGCGCTTAACGCATCACATTCATGCTAGCCCAAAGCGCGTGGAGGCTGGCATTGATGCCACGATGTACCTGGGGAGGGATGGAGGGTGGCACTGACCGATGCGACCTCTCGGCAGCTGCCGCTTCACTACAGATGCAGGTTCTAGAGGAACCAACTTTGACAACTGCACCGCATTGAAGCAGACCGCCCCTTCGCTTGGGCCTCGTCGCGGCTACATAAACCGTGCGTCGGAGATGCACCACCCCCTCCCCGAGCACCGGCTCCCTCCCCTCCCTCGTCTCCGTGCCCGAGCCCCTCTCTCCCCCTCTTCGACCCAAGCTCCGACCATGCCGAAGTCGCGGCACTCCGGACCGGCATTCGGAGTAGGCGGAAGCTCCTCCTCCGGCAGTTCTTGGCACCACCGCAGACGCTCTTCGGGCTCGACAGCGTCCACGGCGGCTGGCTCCTCCGCCAAGGAGGAGATCATCAGCTCCTCTGGTGACGAGGACGACCAGGCGCCACCGCAGCAGCCACAGGAACCACCACAGCAGCCGCCCCGCCTCCTCGAGGAGGCCGCTCAGACCGTTTGACGAACGAAGATTTCATTTGTCATATCCAGATAATGACGGGGCGGTCGCTCTGTTACATGGGGTCGTCACTACCATCGTCGACACACATGAAGGAGAAGCAGGCCTCCCTACTGCGCCAGCGCGTCAAGACTGAGTCGGCATCCATGCTCCTGTCGGTGAAGGAGGAGCCGGTTTCGCACCGGCACAACCGCTGTGTCCAAATCATACACTACATTAGAAGGAGCCAGCCTCGCCTCTGCACCACTGCGGCGTCCATATTGGGTGCCACATGAAGGAGGAGCATGCATTCGTACCATGCAGCTGGTAGGACCACATCGGAGCGTCGTTTTCGCTGCCACCGCCTCGCCGTCAAGGAGGAGTTGCCGCCCGCGATCAAGAAGGTGTGGGGCCGCCTCCTCCACTACCTTGGTGGTTCCTCGTGCTCGAGGCCATCGTGCATGAGGCGGAGCATGCAGCTCGGCAGTAGGAGCAGTACGACCGGCGCAATGCCAGTCGCTGCTCGCGTTCGCCAAGCGCGACGTGGCACCAAATTGGGTCCACAATGATCCAGACCTTGCCGCCGCATGGGTGCTCGGACGCTCTGTGACCACTACGGAGATGGACGCCAGGCATCACCGCCGCCTTGACGGTGGCTTAGCAACTGCTCCGCCAACACCGGCCATGGCAAGGCGAACGCTAGGGCTCCGAAGGCCACATCGGAAGTTGCCGCGGAAGCACTCGCACGACGCAGCAGGAGCGCGGAGCAGCTCCTCCACGAGTGGCAGGCATCCATCAGACAAGGTTGTCGCAGGCCTCCGGCACCACACTGATACGTCTCCAATGTATCTATACTTTTTGATTGTTCCATGTTGTTTTATTATCAATCTTGGATGTTTTATAATCATTTTATAGTCATTTTATATCATTTTTGGTACTAACCTATTGACATAGTGCCAAGTGCTAGTTGTTGTTTTTCCATGTTTTTTCATCGCAGAAAATCAATATCAAACAGAGTCCAAATGCAACAAAACTTTATGGAAATTTTTTATGGGCTAGAAGGAAGGCAATGGGCCCTGGTTGCACCTGAGGGGTGCCCCGAGGGGGACACAACCTATCAGGGCGCGCCAGGAGGCCTTAGTGCACCCTGGTGGGTTGTGCCCACCTCGGGTGCCCCCTGGACCGCCTCTTTGCTCTATAAATACCCCAAAATTACAAGAACCCTAGGGGAGTCAATGAAATAGTCATCCAGCCACCGCAGAGTCCAGAATCACCAGATCCAATCTAGACACCATCACGGAGGGGTTCACCACTTCCATTAGTGCCTCTCCGATGATGCGTGAGTAGTTTTTTTGTAGACCTTCGGGTCCGTAGTTAGTAGCTAGATGGCTTCATCTCTCTCTCTCTCTCTCTCTCTCTTGATCCTCAATACAATGGTCTCTTGGAGATCCATATGATGTAACTCTTTTTGCGGTGTGTTTGTTGGGATCGATGAACTTCGAGTTTATGATCAGATCTATGTTTTTATATCCATGAAAGTATGTGAGTTTCTTTGATCTCTTTTATGCATGATCTCTTATAGCCTCGTATTTCTTCTCCGATATTTGGATTTTTTCTGGCCAACTTGATCTATTTATCTTGCAATGGGAAGAGGTGCCCGGTAGTGGGTTCGATCTTACGGTGCTTGATCCCAGTGACACAAAGGGAACCGACACATATGTATCGTTGCCACTAAGGATAAAAAGACGATATCTATATCTACCGCCATATAGATAAACAGATCTTGTCTACATCATGTCATCATTCTTATTGCATTACTCCGTTTTTCCACGGACTTAATACACTAGATGCATGATGGATAGCGGTCGATATGTGGAGTAATAGTAGTAGATGCAGGCAGGAGTCGGTCTACTAATATTGGACGTGATGCCTATGTAATGATCATTGCCTGGATATCGTCATAATTATTTGAAGTTCTATCAGTTACCCAACAGTAATTTGTTTACCCAGCGTTTGCTATTTTTCTCGAGAGAAGCCACTAGTGAAACCTACGGCCCACGGGTCTTCTTTCTCTTATATTTGCCTTGCGATCTACTTTTCCTTTGCATTTTTATTCAGATCTATTAAACCAAAAATCCAAAAATACCTTGTTGCAATTTATTTTATTTGGCGTTCGATCTATCAATCTACTACAATTTACCTCATGTCTGTTTGCTTATCTTGAGGCGTCGTACCCCGGAAGGGATTGACAACCCCTTTAACACGCCCAGTTGTGTGGTGTTGTTATCTGTGTGCAGGTGTTGCTTACGTTGTGTTGCTTGGTTCTCCTACTGGTTCGATACCTTGGTTTCATAACTAAGGGAAATACCTACCGTCGCTATGCTACATCATCCCTCCCTCTCCAGGGAAATACCGACGTAGTTCCATCTACCATCACACACCGCCGTTGGAGGGACCACGACGACGACGATGACGGAGACGGCGGTGCGGTAGTGCAAGGCAGCCACGCATACGAGGTGGTCGGTATAGGGTTTAGGTTTTTTTCTAGTTTTTTAGTTGATGATCAAAATATTGACCTTTGTATGTGAATTATATCCGAACTTGAATGAAATCCATTCGATTTGATCGAATTTCGTGTGGTTGGTTCAAATTTTTGGTCGGATGTATGCGGCTAGCATTGATGTCGACCTCCCGCGTCCGTGTTTGCGTACTGATCCCCCCTGTCCATAGACGGATGCGGGAGGAAATTTGCAGGTTGCTATTGGAGATGCCCTTATGCCCGAATTTATAAATAAAGCCATATAGGTAAGTCATCCAACGTAGACGGCTAAGGTCACAAATAAAATGAGAGCTGCCAAGGCCAAAGTATAGCGCAAATTGGTCAAGGCAAACAGGCACGAAGACTACCGAGAGAATATCAAAATGCAACATAGCTATGACAGGCAAAGGAGCGAGCTTTTTTTTATCTGAAACCGTAGGACAATCGTTCTACAGTAATTTTCATTAATTAAAAGATATAGTAAAAATAATACAAGTCATGCCCAAACTAGTGGGTCAGCCAATGCCCGTTCTATGAAACATCGAAACGATTAGAGGTGTTGTGCTAACCAATTACTGATCAACATGGCCTTCTCTTGCTTAGCTCTAATACGGGTAATCTGTAGGCTTTCTCTCAGGTAGAATTTACAAGAATCTAGGTGTATTGGTACCCTTCTGAAAATCTTGTCATTTCTTGTCAGCCAGATGCTCCAGCATCCCATAATAACAATCTCCATGGCAAGGTCTGCTGGTAATTGACCCAAAGTGAGGAGTATTTCATCATAGGTAGAGATGCCTTTGCCTTTGGAGGGAATGAGTGAATTCCAACATGTCCAAGCAAACTAACAGTCCCAAAATAGATGGATAGTAGTCTCTTTAGTGCCATCCCCACATAAAGCGCAACTGTAGTCCTCTAGATACATACTTCTGCGGTGTAGCATGTTTCTAGTACTGATCTTGTCATGAAGGAGCTAGAAGAAAATTTTATGTCTGAGTCTGCAGGCCGTTTTCCAAAGCATCTTAAAGATGAGGTGAGTTGTTCTTGGTCCCATGAGTACTTTGTAAAATTTCATGGAGGAAAATTTCATAGAGCTACCACCAGCAGACCAGAAATCTCTATCAATTGTGATTGATCTGCTCATGATGATCCGTTCAATGTCATGGAACTAGTTAAAAGCTTGCACAGATAATGGACCGTGGAACAGTTAACTGAGGTCTTCTAGATGTTGCACATTGCCAAGAGTGATTTCTTTGTTGATTGCAAATGAGAAGAGCTCTGGGTATTGAATCTGCAGTGGGGTGTCTTGCCATCTATCGGCCCAAAATCTTATAGTGTCTCCCGTGCCAGCTTTGCAAACATGTAATTGCCTGAAAGTTGGAAGAAGCTTGAGAATTGCTTTCCACCAGAAGGAGCCAATCATTCTTTCTCCAGGTAATGAGTTCTGATAGTATGTTTCCCAGATAATATTCACCCATAGAATATCAGCTCTGTGAAAGAATTTATGTAGAGATTTCATAAGCGGAGTTTTATTATGGGTGTGCAAATCAAGAACACCAAGGCCTCCATGGGATTTTGGTTTGCAAACTTGTTCCCATGAGATAAGTGCAGCACCTCTGTCCTGTGTACCATATTTCCTCCAGAAATAGTTCATGAGGTAGGAATTGATTTGCTTAATCACAGTCTTTGGAATCATCATAGTGCACATGAAGAAGGTTGGCATGCTGGTAAAAACTGACTTCATTAGAGTAAGTTTTGTTGGGGAACGTAGTAATTTCAAAAAAAATCCTACGCACACGCAGGATCATGGTGATGCATAGCACCGAGAGGGGAGAGTGTTGTCTACGTACCCTCGTAGACCGTTCGCGGAAGCGTTATATCAACGCGGTTGATGTAGTCGTATGTCTTCACGATCCGACCAATCCAAGTACCGAAAGCACGGCACCTCCGAGTTCTGCACATGTTCGGCTCGGTGACGTCCTCGCCTTCTCGATCCAGCAAGAGGGGCGAAGTAGTAGATGAGTTCCGGCAGCACGACGGCGTGGTGACGGTATTAGTGAAGAACAATCTCCGCAGGGCTTCGCCTAAGCACTACGAAAACTATGACGGAGGACAAACTAGAGGGGACGGGGTTGCCGGCACACGGCTTGGTGTTTCTTGATGTGTCTTGGGTGCTAGCCCTACCCCTCTATTTATATGTTGAGCCTTGGGGTCGAACCTTGGAGTAAAAGCCTCCACAAAGTCGGTTTCACCCGAAAGGCAAGAGTCCTTCTCGGACTCCAGGGCCAGACGCCAGGGTTCCCAGCATCTGGACCGAGACGCCAGGGACCCTGGCATCTGGCCCCTGGACTCCGCAAAACTTCCTTTTGCGCTTTTCAAAAACCTTGTGGGCTTTCCCCTTTGGCCCAAATAAAGTGTTCTCGTACCCAAACATTTCGGGAAACATCCGGAACCCCTTATTCCGGAACCCTTCCGGAGTCCAAACACTATTATCCCATATATCAAACTTTATCTCCGGACCATTCCGGAGTTCCTCGTCATGTCCGTGATCTCATCCCGGACTCCGAACAACATTTGGTCACCAACATACATAACTCATATAGTACTATATCGTCAACGAACGTTAAGCGTGCCCTACGGGTTCGAGAACTATGTAGGCATGACTGAGACACCTCTCTCGTCAATAACCAATAGCGGGACCTGGATGCCCATATTGTCTCCTACATATTCTACGAAGATCTTTATCGGTCAGACCGCATAACAACATACGTTGTTCCCTTTGTCATCGGTATGTTACTTGCCCGATATTCGATCGTCTGTATCTCAATACCTACTTCAATCTCGTTACCAGCAAGTCTCTTTACTCATTCCGTAATACATCATCCCGCAACTAACTCATTAGTTGCAATGCTTGCAAGGCTTATAGTGATGTGCAATACCGAGTGGGCTCAGAGATACCTCTCCGACAATCGGAGTGACAAATCCTAATCTCAAAATTCGCCAACCCAACAAGTACCTTTGGAGACACCTGTAGAGCACCTTTATAATCACCCAGTTACGTTGTGACGTTTGGTGGCACACAAAGTGTTCCTCCGGTAAACGGGAGTTGCATAATCTCATAGTCATAGGAACATGTATAAGTCATAAATAAAGCAATAGCAACAAACTAAACGATCATCGTGCTAAGCTAACGGATGGGTCAAGTCAATCACATCATTCTCCTAATGATGTGATCCCGTTAATCAAATGACAACTCATGTCTATGGTTAGGAAACTTAACCATCTTTGATCAATGAGATAGTCAAGTAGAGGCATACTAGTGACACTTTGTTTGTCTATGTATTCACACAGGTATTATTTTTCCGGTTAATACAATTCTAGCATGAATAATAAACATTTATCATGATATAAGGTAATAAATAATAACATTATTATTGCCTCTAGGGCATATTTCCTTCAGTCTCCCACTTGCACTAGAGTCAATAATCTAGATTACACAGTAATGATTCTAACACCCATGGAGCCTTGGTGCTGATCATGTTTTGCTCATGGAAGAGGCTTAGTCAAGGGTCTGCAACATTCAGATCCGTATGTATCTTGCAAATTTCTATGTCTCCCACCTGGACTAGATCCTGGATGGAATTGTAGCATCTCTTGATGTGCTTGGTTCTCTTGTGAAATCTGGATTCCTTCGCCAAGGCAATTGCACCAGTATTGTCACAAAAGATTTTCATTGGACCCGATGCACTAGGTATGACACCTAGATCGGATATGAACTCCTTCATCCAGACTCCTTCATTTGCTGCTTCCGAAGCAGCTATGTACTCCGCTTCACACGTAGATCCTTCCACGACGCTTTGTTTAGAACTGCACCAACTGACAGCTCCACCGTTCAATATAAACACGTATTCTGTTTGCGATTTAGAATCGTCCGGATCAGTGTCAAAGCTTGCATCAACGTAACCATTTACGATGAGCTCTTTGTCACCTCCATAAACGAGAAACATATCCTTAGTCCTTTTCAGGTTTTTTAGGATGTTCTTGACCGCTGTCCAGTGATGCACTCCTGGATTACTTTGGTACCTCCCAGCTAAATTTATAGCAAGGCACACATCAGGTCTGGTACACAGCATTGCATACATGATAGAACCTATGGCTGAAGCATAGGGAACATCTTTCATTTTCTCTCTATCTTCTGCAGTGGTCGGGCATTGAGTCTTACTCAACTTCACACCTTGTAACACAGGCAAGAACCCTTTCTTTGCTTTGTCCATTTTGAACTTCTTCAAAACTTTGTCAAGGTATGTGCTTTGTGAAATTCCAATTAAGTGTCTTGATCTATCTCTATAGATCTTGATGCCCAATATATAAGCAGCTTCACCGAGGTCTTTCATTGAAAAACTCTTATTCAAGTATACCTTTATGCTATCCAGAAATTCTATATCATTTCCAATCAACAATATGTCATCCACATATAATATCAGAAATGCTACAGAGCTCCCACTCACTTTCTTGTAAATACAGGCTTCTCCAAAAGTCTGTGTAAAACCAAATGTTTTGATCACACTATCAAAGCATTTATTCCAACTCCGAGAGGCTTGCACCATAAATGGATCGCTGGAGCTTGCATACTTTGTTAGCTCCCTTTGGATCGACAAAACCTTCTAGTTGCATCATATACAACTCTTCTTCCAGAAATCCATTCAGGAATGGAGTTTTGACATCCATTTGCCAAATTTCATAATCATAAAATGCGGCAATTGCTAACATGATTCGGACATACTTAAGCATCGCTACGGGTGAGAAAGTCTCATCATAGTCAATCCCTTGAACTTGTTGAAAACCTTTTGCAACAAGTCGAGCTTTATAGACAGTGACATTACCGTTAGCGTCAGTCTTCTTCTTGAAGATCCATTTATTCTCAATGGTTGCCGATCAACGGGCAAGTCAACCAAAGTCCACACTTTGTTCTCATACATGGATCCCATCTCAGATTTCATGGATTCAAACCATTTTGCGGAATCTGGGCTCACCATCGCTTCTTCATAGTTCGTAGGTTCATCATGGTCTAGTAACATGACTTCCAGAACAGGATTACCGTATCACTCTGGTGCGGATCTTACTCTGGTTGATCTACGAGGTTCAGTAATAACTTGATCTGAAGTTTCATGATCATCATCATTAACTTCCTCACTAATTGGTGTAGGCGTCACAGGAACCGGTTTCTGTGATGAACTACTTTCCAATAAGGGAGCAGGTACAGTTACCTCATCAAGTTCTACTTTCCTCCTACTCACTTCTTTCGAGAGAAACTCCTTCTCTAGAAAGGATCCATTCTTAGCAACAAATGTCTTGCCTTCGGATCTGTGATAGAAGGTGTACCCAACAGTCTCCTTTGGGTATCCTATGAAGACACATTTCTCCGATTTGGGTTCGAGCTTATCAGGTTGAAGCTTTTTCACATAAGCATCGCAGCCCCAAACTTTAAGAAACGACAACTTTGGTTTCTTGCAGAACCACAGTTCATAAGGCGTCGTCTCAACGGATTTCGAGGGTGCCCTATTTAACGTGAATGCAGCCGTCTCTAAAGCATAACCCCAAAATGATAGTGGTAAATCAGTAAGAGACATCATAGATCGCACTATATCTAGTAAAGTACGATTACGACGTTCGGACACACCATTACGCTGTGGTGTTCCGGGTGGCGTGAGTTGCGAAACTATTCCGCGTTGTTTCAAATGTAGACCAAACTTGTAACTCAAATATTCTCCTCCACGATCAGATCGTAGAAACTTTATTTTCTTGTTACGATGATTTTCAACTTCACTCTGAAATTCTTTGAACTTTCAAATGTTTCAGACTTATGTTTCATTAAGTAGATATACCCATACCTGCTTAAATCATCTGTGAAGGTGAGAAAATAACGATACCCCCCGCGAGCCTCAACATTCATCGGACCACATACATCTGTATGTATGATTTCTAACAAATATGTTGCTCTCTCCATAGTTCCAGAGAATGGCATTTTAGTCATCTTGCCCATGAGGCACGGTTCACAAGTACCAAGTGATTCATAATCAAGTGGTTCCAAAAGTCCATCAGTATGGAGTTTCTTCATGCGCTTTACACCGATATAACCTAAACGGCAGTGCCACAAATAAGTTGCACTATCATTATCAACTATGGATCTTTTGGCTTCAACATTATGAATATGTGTATCACTACTATCGAGATTCATCAAAAATAGACCACTCTTCAAGGGTGCTTGACCATAAAAGATATTACTCATATAAATAGAACAACCATTATTCTCTGATTTAAATGAATAACCGTCTCGCATCAAACAAGATCCAGATATAATGTTCATGCTCAATGCTGGCACCAAATAACAATTATTTAGGTCTAATACTAATCCCGAAGGTAGATGTAGAGGTAGCGTGCCAACGGCGATCACATCGACTTTGGAACCATTTCCCACGTGCATCGTCACCTCATCCTTGGCCAGTGTTCGCTTAATACGTAGTCCCTATTTCGAGTTGCAAATATTAGCAACAGAACCAGTATCAAATACCCAGGTGCTACTGCGAGATCTGTTAAGGTACACATCAATAACATGTATATCACATATACCTTTGTTCATCTTGCCATCCTTCTTATCCGCCAAATACTTGGGGCAGTTCCGCTTCCAGTGACCAGTCTGCTTGCAGTAGAAGCACTCAGTCTCAGGCTTAGGTCTAGACTTGGGTTTCTTCTCTTGAGCAGCAACTTGCTTGCTGTTCTTCTTGAAGTTCCCCTTCTTCTTCCCTTTGCCATTTTTCTTGAAACTGGTGATCTTATTGACCATCAACACTTGATGCTCCTTCTTGATTTCTACCTCCTCAGCCTTTACCATTGCGAAGAGCTCGGGAATCATCTTATCCATCCCTTGCATGTTATAGTTCATCATGAAGCTTTTGTAGCTTGGTGGCAGTGATTGAAGAATTCTGTCAATGACATCATCCGGAAGATTAACTCCTAGTTGAATCAAGTGATTGTAGTACCCAGACATCTTGAGTATATGCTCACTGACAGAACTATTCTCCTCCATCTTGCAGCTGTAGAACTTATTGGAGACTTCATATCTCTCAATCCGGGCATTGTTTTGAAATATTAACTTCAATTCCTGGAACATCTCATATGCTCCATGACGTTCAAAACGTCGCTGAAGTCCCGGTTCTAAGCCGTAAAGCATGGCACACCGAACTATCGAGTAGTCATGAATACGTGACTACTAGGCAATCACAATGTCTGCAGTTGCTGGCGCAGGTGGTACACCTAGCGGTGCTTCTAGGACGTAACTTTTCTGTGCAGCAATGAGGATAATCCTCAAGTTACAGACCCAGTCCGTGTAATTGCTACAATCATCTTTCAACTTTGCTTTCTCAAGGAACGCGTTAAAATTCAACGGAACAACAGCACGGGCCATCTATCTACAATCAACATAGACAAGCAAGATACTATCAGGTACTAAGTTCATGATAAATTTAAGTTCAATTAATCATATTACTTAAGAACTCCCACTTAGATAGACATCCCTCTAATCCTCTAAGTGATCACGTGATCCAAATCAACTAAACCATAATCGATCATTGATGTCTACTACACAACCTTCTTCTTGTAGACGTTGTTGGGCCTCCAAATGCAGAGGTTTGTAAGACAGTAGCAAATTTCCCTCAAGTGGATGACCTAAGGTTTATCAATCTGTAGGAGGCGTAGGATAAAGATGGTCTCTCTCAAGCAACCCTGCAACCAAATAACAAAGAGTCTCTTGTGTCCCCAACACACCCAATACAATGGTAAATTGTATAGGTGCACTAGTTCGGCGAAGAGATGGTGATACAAGTGCAATATGGATGGTAGATAAAGGTATTTGTAATCTGAAATTATAAAAATAGCAAGGTAACTAATGATAAAAGTGAGCACAAACGGTATTGCAATGATAGGAAACAAGGCCTGGGGTTCATACTTTCACTAGTGTAAGTCCTCTCAACAATACTAACATAATTGGATCATAAAACTATCCCTCAACATGCAACAAAGAGTCACTCCAAAGTCACTAATAGCGGAGAACGAATGAAGAGATTATGGTAGGGTACGAAACCACCTCAAAGTTATTCTTTCCAATCAATCCGTTGGGCTATTCCTATAAGTGTCACAAACAGCCCTAGAGTTCGTACTAGAATAACACCTTAAGATACAAATCAACCAAAACCCTAATGTCACCTAGATACTCCAATGTCACCTCAAGTATCCGTGGCATGATTATACGATATGCATCACACAATCTCAGATTCATCTATTCAACCAACACATAGGACCTCAAAGAGTGCCCCAAAGTTCTACCGGAGAATCACGACGAAAATGTGTGCCAACCCCTATGCATAGGTTCATGGGCGGAACCCGCAAGTTGGTCACCAAAACATACATCAAGTGAATCACGTGATATCCCATTATCACCACAGATATCCACGGCAAGACATACATCAAGTGTTCTCAAATCTTTAAAGACTCAATCCGATAAGATAACTTCAAAGGAGAAACTCAATTCATTACAAGAGAGTAGAGGGGGGAAGAACATCATAGGATCCAAATATAATAGCAAAGCTCGCGATACATCAAGATCGTACCAAATCAAGAACACGAGAGAGAGAGAGAGAGAGATCAAACACATAGCTACTGGTACATACCCTCAGCCTCGAGGGAGAACTACTCCCTCCTCGTCATGGAGAGCACCGGGATGATGAAGATGGCCACCGGTTTTCGGTGGCTACAGAGGCTTCTGGCGGCGGAACTCCCAATCTATTGTTCTCTCCGATGTTTTTAGGGTATATGGAGATATATAGGTGGAAGAAGTACGTCAGGGGGGGGGCACGAGGGGCTCACGAGGGTGGAGGGCGCGCCCAGGGGGGTGGGTGCGCCCCCCTGCCTCGTGACCTCCTCGTAGATCCCCCGACATGCACTCCAAGTCTTCTGGGCTTCTTTCCTTCCAAAAATGAGTTCCGTGAAGTTTCAGGTCAATTGGACTCCGTTTGATTTTCCTTTTCTTCGAAACCCTAAAATAGGGTAAAAACAGAAACTGGCACTGGGCTCTGGGTTAATAGGTTAGTCCCAAAAATGATATAAAAGTGTATAATAAAGCCCATAAACATTCAAAACAGTAGATAATATAGCATGGAGCAATCAAAAATTATAGATACGTTGGAGACATATCAATCATCACGTGAAATGGAGTAGCTTTCAATGGTGAACATCACTATGTTGATCATATCTACTATATGATTCACGCTCGACCTTTCGGTCTCAGTGTTTCGAGGCCATATCTGCATATGCTAGGCTCGTCAAGTTTAACCTAAGTATTCTGCGTGTGCAAAACTGGCTTGCACCCGTTGTAGATGGACGTAGAGCTTATCACACCCGATCATCACGTGGTGTCTGGGAACAACGAACTTTGGCAACGGTGCATACTCAGGGAGAACACTTTTATCTTGAAATTTAGTGAGAGATCATCTTATAATGCTACCGTCAATCAAAGCAAGATAAGATGCATAAAAGATAAACATCACATGCAATCAATATAAGTGATATGATATGGCCATCATCATCTTGTGCTTGTGATCTCCATCTCCGAAGCACCATCATGATCACCATCGTCACCGGCGCGACACCTTGATCTCCATCGTAGCATCATTGTCGTCTCACCAATCTTATGCTTCTATGACTATCGCTATCGCTTAGTGATAAAGTAAAGCACTACAAGGCGGTTGCATTGTATACAATAAAGCGACAACCATATGGCTCCTGCCAGTTGCCGATAACTCGGTTACAAAACATGATCATCTCATACAATAAAATTTAGCATCATGTCTTGACCATATCACATCACAACATGCCCTGCAAAAACAAGTTAGACGTCCTCTACTTTGTTGCTGCAAGTTTTAGGTGGCTGCTACTTGGCTTAGCAAGAACCGTTCTTACCTACGCATCAAAACCACAACGATAGTTTGTCAAGTTGGTGATGTTTTAACCTTCGCAAGGACCAGGCGTAGCCACACTCGATTCAACTAAAGTTGGAGAAATTGACACCCGCCAGCCACCTGTGTGCAAAGCACGTCGGTAGAACCAGGCTCGCATAAGCGTACGCGTAATGTTGGTCCGGGCCGCTTCATCCAACAATACCGTCGAACCAAAGTATGACATGCTGGTAAGCAGTATGACTTATATCGCCCACAACTCACTTGTGTTCTACTTGTGCATATGACATCTACGCATAAAACCTGGCTCGGATGCCACTGTTGGGGAACATAGTAATTTTAAAAAAATTCCTACGCACACGCAGGATCATGGTGATGCATAACAACGAGAGGGGAGAGTGTTGTCTACGTACCCTCGTAGACCGTTCGCGGAAGCATTATATCAACGCGGTTGATGTAGTCGTACGTCTTCACGATCCGACCGATCCAAGTACCGAAAGCACGGCACCTCCAAGTTCTGCACACGTTCGTCTCGGTGACGTCCTCGCCTTCTTGATCCAGCAAGAGGGGTGAAGTAGTAGATGAGTTCCGGCAGCACGATGGCATGGTGACGGTGTTGGTGAAGAACAATCTCCGCAGGGCTTCGCCTAAGCACTACGAAAACTATGACGGAGGAAAAACTAGAGGGGACGGGGTTGCCGGCACACGGCTGGGTGTTTCTTGATGTCTCTTGGGTGCTAGCCCTACCCATTTATTTATATGTTGAGCCTTGGGGTCGAAACTTGGAGTAAAAGCCTCCACAAAGTCGGTTTCACCCGAAAGGCAAGAGTCTTTCTCAGACTCCAGGGCCACACGCCAGGGTTCCCGGTGTCTGGACCCAGACGCCAGGGACCCTGGCGTCTGGCCCCTCGACTCCGCAAAACTTCCTTTTGCGCTTTCCAAAAACCTTGTGGGCTTTCCCTTTGGCCCAAATAAAGTGTTCTCGTACCCAAACATTTCTGGAAACATCCGGAACCCCTTCCGCTGAATTCCGGAACCCTTCCGGAGTCCAAACACTATTATCCCATATATCAAACTTTATCTCCGGACCATTCCGGAGTTCCTCGTCATGTCCGTGATCTCATCCCGGACTCCAAATAACATTCGGTCACCAACATACATAACTCATATAGTACTATATTGTCAATGAACGTTAAGCGTGCGGACCCTACGGGTTCAAGAACTATGTAGACATGACCGAGACACCTCTCTGGTCAATAACCAATAGCGGGACCTGGATGCCCATATTGGCTCCTACATATTCTACGAAGATCTTTATCGGTCAGACCGCATAACAACATACGTTGTTCCCTTTGTCATCGGTATGTTACTTGCCCGAGATTCGATCGTCGGTATCTCAATACCTAGTTCAATCTCATTACCAGCAAGTCTCTTTACTTGTTCCATAATACATCATCCCGCAACTAACTCATTAGTTGCAATGCTTGCAAGGCTTATAGTGATGTGCATTATCGAGTGGGCCCAAAGATACCTCTCCGACAATCGGAGTGACAAATCCTAATCTCGAAATACGCCAACCCAACAAGTACCTTTCGAGACACCTGTAGAGCACCTTTATAATCACCCAGTTACGTTGTGACGTTCGGTGGCACACAAAGTGTTCCTCCGGTAAACGGAAGTTGCATAATCTCATAGTCATAGGAACATGTATAAGTCATGAAGAAAGCAATAGCAACAAACTAAACGATCATCATGCTAAGCTAACAGATGGGTCAAGTCAATCACATCATTCTCCTAATGATGTGATCCCGTTAATCAAATGACAACTCATGTCTATGGTTAGGAAACTTAACCATCTTTGATCAACGAGCTAGTCAAGTAGAGGCATACTAGTGACACTCTGTTTGTCTATGTATTCACACAAGTATTATGTTTCCGGTTAATACAATTATAGCATGAATAATAAACATTTATCATGATATAAGGAAATAAATAATAACTTTATTATTGCCTCTAGGGCATATTTCCTTCAAATTTATCCCCAGTGGAGAGCAAAGTGGAGCAGCCCAGAAGCCTTTTTTCAATCCTCTTTAACATAGGCACAAAATCTTCAATTTTTGATTTGACAGTTTAGAGAGGCAGACCAAGGTAGGTGTGAGGAAGAGTACCAATCTTACAACCCAATAGATTTGATAACTCTTGCATCTTCTCAGGAGGAGTGTTGATAGAGACCATAGTGGATTTTGAGTAGTCGATCTTAAGCCCAATGTAGTCTGCACAGTAATTAAGCAATTTTTTGATCTGTTGAGCATGTCTGTTGTCTACATGAATCGGCAAAATGGTATCATCTACATGCTGGATAGTAGGATAATCTGGGCTAGAGTTGTGCCTCAACGGGGAGCTGACAATCGAATTGTGCATTGCTTCATTAATCAAGGACTGAAGAACATCTGCAGCAATGACAAATATCAAAGGAGAGAGAGGATCACCTTGCCTCACACCTTTTTTTACAGAGAAATTGTTTCCCAGGGATCCCATTAAGTTAAACTGAGGAACCCTCGGTACCATAAATCATCCTAATCCACTAAATCCATTTGTCTCCAAAGCCTTTAGCCTGAAGAACTTGTATGATTGTATCATGACTGAGCATATCAAAAGCCTTCTCAAAATCCAACTTTAGTAGGAAAAGTTCTTCTCTACTGTGGAAACACTGATGAACATACTCATAAGTCCAGACCAAGCAATCTTGTATGCATCTGTTGTTCAAGAAACCATATTGACTTTTGTGCACCAGCTTTAGAATGACTTTTTGCAATCTATTGGCCAAGAGCTTAGTGATGATCTTTAGAGTACAATTCAGCAATGAGATAGGCATGAAGTCTGTGGGACATGATGCATTGTCATTCTTTGGAATAAGTGTTATGAAGGAGTAGTTGATGCTTTGTAAGTTAACTTTCCCAGCATGAAAGTCATTGATGAGATTGTAAAAATCCTATGCAATTATATCCTAGTAGTGTTTAAGGAAAGCAGCATTAAAACCATCTGGTCTCGGAGATTTATCAGCTGGCATATGTTTAACAACCTTGTCAATTTCCTCCTTGGTGAACGGAACTTCCAGCTCTGCAAGGTTTTCCGGGGGGTTGAGCAGTTGATCAAGTAGTAGTGGGTTTTGTGTCTCTGCCTCAGTACCCATCCTATCTTTAAAAGCTCTATATAGAATAGAAGCTTTGGCATGGTGATCATGATGTTCAAAACTTGAGTCATCTTTTAACATGGCAATGCAGTTGTTCCTATACTTGATGGTGGCTTTTGCTTGAAAGTATTTGATGTTTGCCTCCCCTATCTTAATCTTCCTAATAGTGGCTCACTGCTTCCAATATTTCCTCTGATTTTCCAGCATGGTTGCCAGGTGGGTCTTGAGTATGTCTCTGCCATTAGCTTCGTCCATAGATAGAGTTCTGAATTCCTCAAGTTGGTCATAGCATAAGATCAGGAAGTTGGAGTTATCAATAATCAATATTCTTTAAGTATGAAATCTCCTTTGACCAGTTTTTAGTCCTTTTCTCAACCTCTTAAATTTAGTAGCAATGATCTTGGCACTGTCTTGCTCATCAACTGGATGGATCCAGATATTTTGAACAATTTCTCTGAATTGATGATGTTCTAGCCAGAAGTTTTCAAATCTAAAGACATTAGATTTTGGGATGTGAGATCCAATGCAGATTTTGATTGGGATATGATCTGAAGTGGTTTTAGCAAGAGGGTATGCAAATGTGGCTAGGTATTTGAGAGTCCATGCTTCCGAAGTAAAACACCGGTCCAGTTTTTCAAGAAGTGGAGCATCATGCATATTGCTCCAAGTGAAATTTCTGTCTTTGAGAGGGATTTCAATAAGGGCTTGTCTACTAATGGCATCATTACAAGAAAGCATTTTATTAATGTTGCCCCCTTCTCTATTCCTGTTATGTGGATATCTTATGCAGTTGAAATCTCCCAATACAATCCATTCAGTACCGTCTGGCAATTGAAAATTCTGAAACCAGTCAAGGAAGATCACTCTCTCATTTTGCTGACAAGGCCCATAAGCATTGGTGAGGATCCAGGAATCTCTATTATGTTTAGAGGTGAATTGAATGGATATGGAGAAATCATTGATGTGGAATAATTGCCCTGAAAAAACATGATCATTCCAAGCAACTAGTAGGCCTCTAGAAGCCCTTACAGAGGGAAGGAACTCAAAACTTTGAAAAACTTCTAGGGTAGAAATTCTTGAGGAAGGAGGGATCAATGACTTCTTTCTTAGTTTTTTGTAGACAAAGGATGTAGCATTTGGACTCATCAATTTTGTTGGAAATAGTTGTCCATTTCTTAGGGTCATTAAGACCTCTAATGTTTCAGTTTAGGATGTTTCAATTTCTGTTCAAAAGAGGCATGAAGAAAACCACTGAACTGAACACAGATAATCATTCCACAACCTAATCTTTTCAGGAAGAAACTTAGTAGCTAATCCATGCATGGATACAAAAGTATGATACTGAGCATAGGAGTGGGGATCATAGTAACTTAAGTACATAGAGATCACAAAGAGCAACTTCCACATCTTAAACAAAAGAAAACTACTCCAAAAGCTATGTCTTGAAACCCAAGCTTCACATCCACTTTTTCTTCTTATCTTTGGCATTCTTTGCTCCCTCCATAGATGTGCCTTCAGTCTTGCCCTTTTTTGCTCTCTTGCTTAGATCTTCAGAGGTGTCCTTTCTAGAAACCTTGCAAAATGAAGTATTCAGACTCTTAATGATTTTAGCTGAAAGGATTGGTGGAGCAGCATGACAAGCTAGACATTCTTTGTCTCTACACACAGATTTTTTAAATTCTTTAGAAAAAAATTCAATCTACAACTTCTCCTTACGCCTGTCTCAACCAGAGGGATATTGTTCTTCCTCTTCCTGTTGTTGTGGAGGGCTGAGGTGGAAGAGGTTGAGATAGGTTCAGGGCTACACTGCTCTGCGGGAGTTGACTAGGGGTGATTGCCCAGGAACTTATCTTGGAGATAATTAACGAAATTTTTGGTGCAATCTAGTGAGGGACTAATGTGTTTGCTAATGCACACACCGAGATATGGTCCCTGGAGTCACGAGAAGTTTGCTATAAACTTTAGTAAGGGTTTTCTGCGCAGCAGAGAAGTATGCTAAAGCTTCGAGGAGTATTCTGCCGAGAAGATTGCATGTCGAAGTTGACCCTGACTAGTAATCCTGAGTTGAAACAATTTATAACACATAATTTCCAGATACTCGTTGCAAACCAAATTTTCAAATGCGATTTTTCACACAAGAGTAAAAAGTACGAGAACTCACGTGCTATATAGTGATCTTATATGCAAAGAGACTTGTTCCACTTTCCAGTTCTATAACATGTCTTTGGTGCATTTTAGATACTTTTCAAACTTTAATTGCACATATCCTTTCTAATATTTAGATTGGATAGATTATGATTAAAAAGTACATGAGTTGATTTAATAACCTTGGAAGATGTTTTCCTAACATTATATCACAAAATAAATTAGCAGAAAAACTTATCTACATCTTGGAGACTGCGTTGACATTCAGGAAAACATGTTTCGGTTAATTATTCATACCATCTCCATCTGGTTTGGTTGTGGAGTGGTAACAGGATATGTGTTTGAGTCATGTAATCGTGTTACAGATCGGTTGGGTCTTGAGCATTTCTTTTTTTCTTTTTTTTTGACAGTTTTGAATACTTGATACATTTTTAATAAAGATGATATGTGCAACACAATGATACAGAGGCCGTGGGTCACTATGTTTTCGAAAAAGAATTTCTTTTTTGTTAATGTATCGTGTGCGGATATATAAATCCACCAAGCAAAGAAACAAAGTAGCACTGCGATACATGTCATAGCAAATGGGTAGCCCAACCTGTACTTCACGAAAATATACGGTTGGGATGAAAACGTTTACATGTAACATGCACATATATTAATTTAACAAGGTCATGAAAAAAGGGCGAGTGAATAGGCACACATCTAGATATGACAAAAACTTAAGAAGAATATTATTACAGCAACCACGCACATCACTCGCTACTTAACTACCAGCGAGATTAAACCTTGTGATTGTCAAGGTAGGAGTGAAAAAACCTTCCTTGATACACACTAGGTCACTTAGATTATTCTAGGAAAATGTGTAACTCACACGTTACTCGTCGACCATCTTATCTCTCCGAGTTGTACAAGAGTTAGGTCGTCTCTTGAACTAGCTCTCTATAGCCAGAGAGCACCGGCACTCTTGAGCATGGGGACTAGCTCGCCACCGAGGTGTAGAGACATGATCCTGTTGGTGCCACCAACAAGCTTCCCGCCGATGAAGACGACCGGCACCGACGGCCCCCTGCCGAGCATCTTGAGGAGGGCTCTCTCCATCTCCTTGCCCCTAGGGTCCTGGTCGAGCTCGTGCACCAGCGCATTGACCCCAAGCTGGTCACGAAACAGACGCTCCACTGTGTGGCACATGCAGCAGGGACTCAGGGTGAACACCACCACGGCACGCTCAGATGCTAGCTTCATCACACGGTCCATCTTGTGATGTAACCTCGCAGTGGTCGAGCTCGGCGGCAAAGTGATGGAAGGAGGCTCTTGGAAGGGTGTTGGTCAGCTCCTGAGTAGCTTGTAGCTGCTATAGTGAGCTTGTGTGCAAGGAGATTTGGGATGGTTTGGCAGCATGGAGCTTAGCTTCGTTTTATAGTGTTTCCAACATGCCAGATTGCCAACACGTGTCACACTATCTTTAACAGTGTAATTTAGAAGGAATCTATATATGTGATGTCACGTATAGCAAGTGACCTTTGACTTCCATCGACTAGAATATAATTAATTGCAAAGTTCATACGATTACTAGACGGTTTTGGGTTCAAACTTCAACAAGCAGTGGCCTGCCCACTTGTATTGAGTGGTCGGTATGGATGGATCGAGATCAATTTGGATAATATATGCATCTTTTATTCAATAGGTCCCAAAGCATATATATATCGGAATATTTTGATGGGTTGACCTCGCGAGGGAACCTGATACATTCGCCTATGGGCAAGGTCGACCTCGATCACACATGCATGCATTTATTTGGCCGGTTAAGCTTGCCTAAAGATTTAAGGTACTCCCTCCGTCTCATAATATAAGATCATTTTGCAAATTGTTTTAGCTTGCAAGGCGATCTTATATTATGAGACGGAGGGAGTACTATATAAAATCTTGTAAAAGAAGGTTCTGGACTCATAATATTGGTAAGAGATAGTCTTCTTCTACTTGCAAATTTTGGTTTCAGCATGGATCATCATTTTCTTTTAGGGCATAACTTAATTGTAGTCCTTTTTCCAAAAGAGTAGATGAAATATAAATTCCCGCCAGTACATATATGCTCATTGCACACAGTTCAAAGCCCGTGTCGCACAGTCAATCACACACAATTTAGTAAGCTTGTGGGATTGGGCTATTATCCCACACATTAGTAACAAAGAAACGTGTGTTTTGTTCACGAGAATCGCACACACGAAAAAGGCAGGATCATTTGTTTTGTACAGATTCAATGCACACGATTTGTTATCAGTGAACGTGTGCGTCGGCAGCGTCGTTCGCACATGATGTGAAAGGCATAACCGTGCGTGATGTATGATTTGATCACACAAATTTTGTCACTGCAGAACAGGTGCATTCGTTGGTTCATCTCACATGCTGATCACGTCACAATTGTGTCTGTTGTATGTGTTTATTGCACACAGCTTCTTGTTCAGAACCATGTGCAGTATTATTACCGGGACACTACGTTTATTTTTCCACAATTTAATCCCTGCAATATTTTTCTCCAGAATTTAAATTTGAACACATGCACACAATATATTTCATATCCATCAAACATACCCAACGTAACATATGTTCAACCACCATTGCTTAATTGGCATCACAATAACAACATATGAAATAGTACCAGAATATACAAGCATCAAAATAAGTACCACAGTAGCACTTCACATTTAATATCTAAAACCTTCCGAAAGCAACATCATAGATGGTGAATAGACATGTGGAGCTTATTCATGTAGTTGCAACAACAGTTAGAGCGGAGTCTCATATTGCGAACATAACTCAAAAATCTAAATGAATGGACCTTTGGGTCAGCAACTCAACAGTACGAATATATGATGTGGTCGTACTTAAACTCAACTATGATTAGTAACCCAATCTTGATATAACGAAATAGGTTGTTTAATAGTGCATGCATGTTGCTGCATCTCGGCCATCAAGCTTGCTAAAAAAACATCACATGTTAGTACTCTGACATGGTGTGCTTGCTCTTTAAAAAAATACAACTCTAATACCACATGGTAGGTAAAAGGGTATCACCAATTGACTACGGTGTCGGATGATGTTGCGCCTATGCACCAATCGAACTCCTGGGTTGTTATTGACTACGCAGGGGCATGATCACGAAAGTCGAATACCTGCAAGCAATCAAAGAGAAATATGTTTTTCTATCTAGATATAAGAAATATAGATAAAGTATATATGAAAGTTTGTGTTCCGTAAGTGGTCTTGGCTTGGTCATCAATCAATACTAGAAACCTGTCCAACACTGACCAGCATGGAGCCACCTTTCAGTGGTGAGATTCATCATTGATGGGTCAGCTGCAACCAGTCAGTGATGACCACGGGAGGACTATCCTAGCATGTGAACGATGATTGCACACTAGTCGATGTGTTGGACACGAACAAAGTACACGAAATTGCAGCCATGGCGAAGTTTACTTTAAAAAAGGCCATATCTAAATGATGCCCTTGCGGCAGTAATTATGGAGGGACGGAGGGGAAATTTGGTTCGCCATGCAACTGTGGGCGTGTGACATCCACCCTAGGTTAGTTCCCTCCCACTACTACGTAATCTAAAAACTGCCTATTCTATTATGTTGTGTTTTGATTTATTTATTTTGCGATTGGTGTTTTGATTTTACATGTGCCTAACTAAAATGTGAGGTGGCACGACACCTAAGAATGATCATGGATGAAATTATGAAGTGTTATATTGTATATTTTGTACATGCCTATTGGGGAACATAGTAATTTCAAAAAAAATCCTACGCACACGCAAGATCCATCTAGGAGATGCATAGCAACGAGAGGGGGAGAGTATGTCTACATACCCTCGTAGACCAAAAGCGAAAGCGTTATGAAATGCAGTTGATGTAGTCGAACGTCTTCGTGATCCAACCGATCAAGTACCAAACGCACGGCACCTCCGCGATCCGCACACGTTCAGCTCGGTGATGTCCCTCGTACTCTTGATCCAGCTGAGGCCGAGGGAGAGTTTCGTCAGCACGACGGCGTGATGACCGTGATGATGAAGTTACCGATGCAGGGCTTCGCCTGAGCACTACAACCATATGACCGAGGTGGAATTCTGTGGAGGGGGCACCGCACACAGCTAAACAATCAACTTGTGTGTCTATGGGGTGCCCCCCTCCCCTGTATATAAAGGAGTGGAGGAGGGGAGGGCCGGCCCTCTCATGGCGCGCCCAAGGGGGGAGTCCTACTCCCAGTAGGAGTAGGTTTCCCCCCTTCCCTAGTTGGAGTAGGAGAAGAAGGAAGAGGGAGAGGGAGAGAAGGAAAGGGAGGCCGGCCCCCCTCCCAATTCGGATTGAGCTTGGGGGGCACGCCCCCACATTGGCCTCCTCCTCCTCTCTCTCACTAAGGCCCAATAAGGCCTATTGACTCCCCGGGGGGTTCCGGTAACACTACAAGAAATATGTCAACTAGTGACCTTCTGTCAGTGACCCTGAAAGAATTGGTCATAGATCTATGACCATTTCAGGCCAATTGGTCAAAAGCTGTTCGGGGGGCTCCAAACCCTAAACTATAACGACCATCTTGGTCAGAAAGGTCGTAATTTCCTTAGACGAAATAGTCATAAAGCAGATAGCACTGGTCTGCTACCTTATTTCTAGCTGATCATGACCAATATAGATGGTCATAACCTTGTAAATTATGGTGGGTTGCTATGACTAGGCGCCACCTCATCAGTTTTGCCTATGTGTCATGTCCATGTGGCAGTTTTTGCCCTAGGTTGTGAAGCAACCTATATTTCTGTCATTCCCAAAATTCCCAAAAAAATCTCATAAATTCTTTGGGTCATATCTTCATCAAATATGTAAAAATCCTTCCTTGCCTAGTTCAAAACTAATTCAACAATATTCATTTTCCTATTCTGTTCACAACAGCACTTTATGAAGGAAGTGCTATTTATATATTCTTGATTGCCCTTGGAATTTTTGGGCACTCTTTCCTATCCAAATCATTACCACATGACAAAATTCAGCTCCATTTTCCTAGCAAATCTTCCTCGACAAATTTCCAAAGTTTTTGTCCACCTAGAAGCATTGTGAAGGAAGTACCTTTTTATATCTCGAAATGACATGAAATTTATACAATTCCTTCATATGCCCAAATTATCACCCTCCTCCAAATTGCAGCTCAGTCAAATCATCTATGTGAGCCCAGGTTCAATTTATATTTTATGGCCAAATTGGCACGTTGCAAAGCAAGTGTTATATAGACCCCTCCTATTACCCTCAAACTTTTCGGGCACTCTTCCATACCTAAATCATTGCCACATGATAATACTCAGCTCAATTTTCCTAGTAAATCTTTCTCAGGAAATTTCCAAAGTTTCGACCTCGAGAGAAGCTTTGTGAAGTAAGTACTAGCTAGGCTTACCCAAATGATCTGAAAATTTACCAGCGCATGACCATACCTATGTAAGTTACCTACACCAATTTTTAGCTCATTTCATTCATCCAATCTCTCTCACTAGTTTTCCCAAGTTTTTGTCCATAGAAGAGCATTGTGAAGGAAGTACTACTTTGGCATGTCCAAATGGTATCGATTTTCTACAATGCTTTCCTATGCCCAAATAACCATCCTCCACCAAATTTCAACTCAATCCATTCATTATTTTGAGCCCAGCTTCAGCATTCATATTTTTGTTCAGCGTGGTACTTTGCAAAGCAAGTACCACCTAGGATCTTCCTTTTGAGCTAAAAATGTGTGAAGACATTCTCCTTAGTAGATGATCATCCTTAGCCAAAACTCATGCCCATTGTCCATGTGCATTTCCCGTACCGCTAATCAAACACTTGGCTGCTAATTCATGTTTGAGCATCGATCGGTCTCCTCGTGAGAATCTTATGTTGTGATTTTCTTCCTAGAACCTACCTTGGGAGTGCCCAACCCACTAGACATGCCTAGGCTGCCCAGAACACATGGCAACGCCACGGTTACGCGGCGGGCATGCGAGTTTACGCGCTCTAGAGTTGGGGGCCTCGGCCATCGCCCAAACCTCGACGTATCGCCACCAAACCATGTATTTATGATTAAATATCTACTTATGTACCTAGAAATGATTTTTGGAAAAAATAAATAGTAAACTATGAGGCAGCTGCAGTTCAAATTTAACCCGCTTCCAGCTGAATCGGCGAGAATTTGTCTTTTTCACCAGAGGTGGATCAAAACTTTTGATACCCAACCATTTTGTCAATTTTGCATTAAATATGACCTAGTATTTTAGAAAATTGATTTGGTCCAATTTTGCAACAAATATATGGTAGGCCCTTCACAAAAAAAACTCATTTCGGGCACTCAGAAAACGGAAAATGAATTTTCCGTGCAAAGAAAATGAAAACTCCCTTAGGCAACATTGTTTGGAATTCCAAGATGCACCCTTGTGCACAATATGAGATCATTTGAAAAAACTATGCCATGAATATGGCCATAAGATTGATCATTTGGCTTGAAAGCCATGAATCTTCACACATGACAGCTCATTTCTGAGAACACTTTTTAAAAATAATTTCCATATTACAAGTTTATTATTTTCCCTGAAAACTTGGTCACATATAATGACATAATGCAAAGGTTTTCCAATTTTTTTGAATTCTTTTGAATTTTTTATGCCCGTTTCAAAATGCGGTTAAAACGGCGGGCTTGATAGTTCCTAGCTAGTGGTTGAATCTTGAAAAACTTTTGATGTTTCTCTGATTAAATAGATACTTATGTACCTAGAAATAATTTTTGGAAAAAATAAAGAGGAAACTATGAGGCAGCCACAGTTCAAATTTGACCCACTTCCTACTGAATCGACGGTAATTTTTCTTTTTCACCAAAGGTGGATCAAAACTTTTGACACCCAATCATTTTGTCAATTGTGCATTAAATATGGCCTAGTATTTTAGAAAATTGATTTGGTCCAATTTTGCAACAAATATATGGTAGGCCCTTCACAAAAAAAACTCATTTCGGGCACTCGGAAAATGGAAAATGAATTTTCCGTGCACAGAAAATGAAAACTCCCTTAGGCAACATTTTTTGGAATTCCTAGATGCACCCTTGTGCACAATATGAGATCATTTGAACACACTATGCCATGAATGTGGCCATAAGATTGATCATTTGGCTTGAAAGCCATGAATCTTCACGCATGACAGCTCATTTCTAAGAACACTTTTTTAAAATAATTTCCATATTACAAGTTTATTATTTTTCCTGGAAACTTGGTCACATATAATGGCACAATGCAAAGGTTTTCCAATTTTTTTGATTTTTTTTGAATTTTTTATGCCCGTTTCAAAATGCGGTCAAAACGGCAGGCTTGACAGTTCCTAGCTAGTGGTTGAATCTTGGAAAACTTTTGATGTTTCTCTGATTAAATAGATACTTATGTACCTAGAAATAATTTTTGGAAAAAATAAAGAGGAAACTATGAGGCAGCCACAGTTCAAATTTGACCCACTTCCTGCTGAATCGACGGTAATATGTCTTTTTCACCAAAGGTGGATCAAAACTTTTGACACCCAACCATTTTGTCAATTGTGCATTAAATATGGCCTAGTATTTTAGAAAATTGATTTGGTCCAATTTTGCAACAAATATATGGTAGGCCCTTCACAAAAAAAACTCATTTCGGGCACTCGGAAAATGGAAAATAAATTTTCCGTGCACAGAAAATGAAAGCTCCCTTAGGCAACATTGTTTGGAATTCCAAAATGCACCCTTGTGCACAATATGACATCATTTGAACAAACTATGCCATGAATGTGGCCATAAGATTGATCATTTGGCTTGAAAGCCATGAATCTTCACGCATGACAGCTCATTTCTGAGAACACTTTTTTAAAATAATTTCCATATTACAAGTTTATTATTTTTCCTGAAAACTTGGTCACATATAATGAAACAATGCGAAGGTTTTCCAATTTTTTGAATTCTTTTGAATTTTTTATGCCCGTTTCAAAATGCGGTCAAAACGGCGGGCTTGACCGTTCCTAGCTAGTGGTTAAATCTTGGAAAACTTTTGATGTTTCTCTGATTAAATAGATACTTCTGTACCTAGAAATATTTTTTGGAAAAAATAAAGAGGAAACTATGAGGCATCCACAGTTCAAATTTGACCCACTTCCTACTGAATCGACGGTAATTTGTCTTTTTCAACAGAGGTGGATCAAAACTTTTGACACCCAACCATTTTGTCAATTGTGCATTAAATATGGCCTAGTATTTTAGAAAATTGATTTGGTCCAATTTTGCAACAAATATATGGTAGGCCCTTCACACAAAAAACTCATTTCGGGCGCTCGGAAAATGGAAAACGAATTTTTCGTGCACAGAAAATGAAAACTCCCTTAGGCAACATTGTTTGGAATTCCAAGATGCACCCTTGTGCACAATATGAGATCATTTGAACAAACTATGTCATGAATGTGGCCATAAGATTGATCATTTGGCTTGAAAGCCATGAATCTTCACGCATGACAGCTCATTTCTGAGAACACTTTTTAAAAATAATTTCCATATTACAAGTTTATTATTTTTCCTGGAAACTTGGTCACATATAATGACACAATGCGAAGGTTTTCCAATTTTTTGAATTCTTTTGAATTTTTTTATGCCCATTTCAAAATGCGGTCAAAACGGCGAGCTTGACCGTTCCTAGCTAGTGGTTGAATCTTGGAAAACTTTTGATGTTCCTCTGATTAAATAGATACTTATGTACCTAGAAATAAGTTTTGGAAAAAAATAAAGAGGAAACTATGAGGCAGCCACATTTCAAATTTGACTCGCTTCCTGCTGAATCAGCGGTAATTTGTCTTTTTCACTAGAGGTGGATAAAAGCTTTTGAAACCCAACCATTTGATCAATTGTGCATTAAATATGGCCTAGTATTTTAGAAAATTGATTTGGTCCAATTTTGCAACAATTATTTGGTAGGCCCTTCACAATTAAACCCATTTTGGGCATTCGAAAAATGAAAAATTGAGTTTTCATCTAAAGAAAATGAAAACTTTCTTAGGCAACATTGTTTGGCATTTGAAGATGAACTCTTGTGCACAATATGAGATCAATATTTGTTTTTTCATGTGAAAAAGTAGAAGAAAAACAAAAGAAAAAACACAATCTTATGTGCTCTATTCCCATTGGTGGAATTCGTTGTCACACAGATCGATGACATGGCGCCCATCCATCCATCCATCTCTCCATACCACATCCATCCATTTATGTACAGAAAAAAAGAAAATGAAAAAGAAAACCCCACCCGCATCCACCTACCCAAACCCTACCCAGATCCCATCGATCCCCTCCTCCCATCGCACCCCTCCTCCCCCCATCTCCTCGCCGCCGCCATCGACGGCGCTCCCCACCGCCGCCATCGATCCCTCCCACCGTCGTCTCCCTCCCTCAGATCGAGCTCCCCCTCCTCTCTTCCTCCCACCTCTCGAAGCTCTGGCGTCCCACCGCCGCGCACCGTGCTCCTCTGTAGCTTCTATGGTGATGCAGCCGCCGCTGACTACCACACCACCTCCTCCTTCCAGATCGCGGCCGCCACCTTCCTCCGGCGGAGCACGCCGCCGTCCATGGCATCCCCCACGCCCTACTCCTCTCGCCCTTCCCCTTCCGCCATCCAACCAAACCAATCAGCCCACCCGGCACCCTTCCTCCTCGAAGAAAGCAAAGCTGCACCCTCTCCCCTCGGATCCATGGCGCTGCTCAGCGCCGGCGGCCGCGGGCTCTCTCCCATCGGCGCACTGCTGCCGCCCCCACCCTCTCCCCTTCCCGAGCTGCTCAGGCGGTGCCCAGATCTGGCTCAGCGGTGGCTAGGACTTGCTCCACGGCGTGCGGCTCAGATCCTCTCCCCACTCCCAGATCCAACTTGCCATCGTAGAACGAGGAGATCGCGGCCAGGATCTTCAAGACGCAGTGGTCGTCGTCACGGTCCGCTCCTCCGCTGACCCGAGCAAGTTCCCCGGTGCTAAGGTACCCCAAGGAGTTCGCGCGGCGGTTCGAGCTCCTCGGGCCGGTCCGGTTCGGGACGGAGGTGGTGAGCGTCCGTCGCAGCAGGGACGACGACGCGGGCTGGAGGCTTAGGCTCGCCTGCGCTGGCAGCGAGCTGGAGGAGCTGGCAGCAACTAGTTCATGCTTGCCTCCGCTCCCTCGGCCTCCTCTGCTTCCACTCCAAGGACGCCGACGCCCTCCTCTCTGTCGAAGGTCGCCGGAACCATGATGGCCAGCGCGCCCGTGCGCGAGGAGACGATGACGACCCCGACAAGCCCTCCAAGGCCAGGAAGAAGGCCGCCGCCAAGGGCAACCAGCCGCCCCAGCACCAGCAGCAGTAGTACCTCCAAGGTATCGCGCACGCTCTCCCCCCGATCCCACCACCTCTGTATATTGCTCGGTCCCGATCTCGGCCATCTTGTTGATTGCCTGTGAACCTGAATGAACAGCCTTGGCTCGTTCAGTTTTGTAATCACTAGTATGTTCAGCCTTGACAATGAATCTGAATTAACAGCCTTGCTGTTTTATTCTGTAATTCCTTTTGATCCCTGTGACTGCTGCACTAAGCTCTCACCTGTACCATGGTGCTAAACAACTGGTAAATTAGGATATATACAAGAGATGTTTCTATTTTGCACTGCTCATACTGTACATACTGTCTTCAATAAAAACTGTATCAAATTTTGTGGCGCATGCCATGATCCATCTGATGGATTTCTTGCACCTGCAAACCTTGATGTATAATTACATACTTTGATAAATCCAATACCTTATTACAAATCCATTCGGCCAGTTAGATCTTAAGCCTTTGCAAGCTCGGCTGATATGATCTATTATGTGAGCATTTTACTAAATCCTTCTGCTACTTCCATTTGTGTTTTATGATAAACTGATGTGTAACATTTTTCATAGAAGAAATTATCTTTCTCTGTATTCAACAGTGAATTATATAACTGAGATTTATTTTGGCAGGCCAATGCTGCTAATGAATGAATGATAATTCATGCGTTTCTTTGCAGGTTGCTCCGATCTGGTTGTGTGAAGAAACATGCAAGGTCTTCTACTGTTGTTGTGCTTCCTTGAATGATCTGGTGAAGGACAATTTGGTCCATAGGTCGTCCCCCCATGCTATCTCTCTCTGCTACATAGTTAGGTTCAGTTTTTTTTGTTCTCTTTCTAGTTTAAGCGTAAGCAGATTCCAGTAGGTCTATATGTATGTGGATCATGAGTTAGAACATCTAATCTAATTATGGACTGCAGACTTGCTATGTCATGATCAAACTTGCTTGCATTCAGTTCAGAAAATTTCTGAATTCTCTGGTGTTTGCTTTCACTCAATGATTGTGGTACTGGTAGTCAAATTAGATGCCTCCTTTGCTGTAATTCACTCGTTTCACTGTCATGATTTATCTTGAATTTTGGTAGTGTGACAAACACATTAGCAAATCTAAATAACTTTGACATATTTGCTCTATTATCTTGCACTGGATTGGCACCTTTCATTACCCTATACAAATATATCTCAATTCCGCTAACACTGATCCTTGTGTATGGTCTTAACCCTTTTGGTTGCATGATACTTCTATAACTGTAGCCTTTAATGAATTCAATGTATGATTGTGATGAGAATTATATGATACCTACCTGTTTTTATCCTTGATCAGTATCATTTATGGTCTCTGTTCTTATTACTTGTTGTATGTTTAGTGCCTATACATCGTTGTGTTTTGCGGGTCTAGTCCTTCACTGTTATAGTTTGAAACCACTTCATAACTCATAATTTGTTTGTCATGATTCATTGCTTATGAAAATTATTACAAATATGTTGAAAATTGCATAGAAGAATTTTGTGCCATCTCTGCAACTATGCTAGATGTGATGTTCCTGAAACTTATCATGGTATCTATACTGTCCTTATGTTGCAACACTACAGTTATTATTTCTCATCCTTACGCAGACAAGAAAGCTAACTTTGCTCTAGCCTTCTCATCCAAGAATATAAATAAATAAAGGTCGGCACATCTTTAAAATGACATGTCAAACTTAGTTTTTGAGGCTATGTTGCATTTGTAGTTCTTGCTCTATTAAATTTGAGGCTACGTTGCATTTGTAGTTCTTGCTTTGTTAAATCTGAGATTGATGAAAATGGTATATAGAAAGCCAAAAATTGTAGCCACATAATGATGTTGTATGGTACCCCCAGCAAGTAATATGCTTGAATCAATTTGATTTTTCCTGATTATAATTATCTTATAGTATCGTGATGTTGGCAGGTATATGCGAGTCCGGCAGTGCGGTGGCAGTCCCCGTGGAACGAGCGCTGGACTACTCCCTTGGCTAGGCGTACCTGTGCAAGCACGAATGGAGCGAAGACTTACTGTTGGTGTTGCCCACCAAGTTCTCCAGCCCGTGGTCAACCGAGGCTATCTCAAGTGCTTCGTTGGTTGGGTTGCGTTCTTTGCTACTGGTCTCATGAATGGGGTACATTTCTGAAACTGAACTAGCTTGAGTGCCTATTTTCTTCTTAAGTTGTCATTTTACCAAACATTTGTTGATTGTCGAAATGTTATATTTAGTTCCTGATTAATGATTTTCATCAATAAATTGTTGGTCACACGAGTCAAGCTTGTGCTCATATTTAGCTAGTTTTGGATGTATGTTGATCCAAATGTCCAGAAAAATAGAATCTAACCATGTCAAAAGTTGGAGCACTCTTGATTGCTATATTAGGGCAGCGCTGACCATGTGTTGTTTTTCTTGAAGGAAGTTATTTTTCTTGAAGGAAGGGCAAGGAGGAGGCAACACGTTGGAAGCTGGAGGACCCAGGGATGGATAATATGTGTTGGCCTCGCCGTCTACCTGGCCCTTTTGTTGATAAATCCATTGCGCAATGGTAAGCTTCCTGTGGCTCCGCTTTGAACTAGTGAGACATGTTGTATCTGCATGAATTTCGTCCATCTTAATAGTATGGAATGCCTTTACAACAATATATGTGATCCTTGACTAGTTAGTTTCTAGAACACTAGTCCATATGGAATCATTTTTATATCTTTTTTAATGCGAGTCAGCACCAATCCTTGACAGGGTGACCATGGAAGGGATGGAAATTCATATTGTTGTTTGTAATGAAGGTCATAGCCTAATCCTGACTATGGTCATCTAGTGAGTATGGCATATGGTTCATATGGTAGGAGCATGTTCCCAGTTTGTGATCGCTATTGACAGGAGCTCCATTCTGAAGAAGATTGAAGACAATTGTGGAGTTGTAAATTACTGTAGCCAGCTATCACACTTGTAGAGCTTGTAATATTATGATTCCAATTGTATTACGTGTTATTGGTAGAGCAAGAGCTCCATACTGATTCTGGCTATTGTTATTTGAAGTATTACATGTGTTTTCTGTCTGTTTGAATTTAAATATTTGTTATTTATTCAGTGGCATATTGAAATCTGAAGAACATGACCTTGCCATGAGGGACCCACAAAACAGAACCTGACATTTCAAACCCACTTACCAGAATATGAAAAAACAAGAAAACAAAGGCCATGGCCCAAAAATAAAAAGGCTAAAATGTTGGGCTATGCCCATGTGGCTGACGAAAACTGATATATAAAATATAAATAGGCTAAATTGATGGGCTTGGCCCATGCAGCTCATGAAAATTGACAAAAAAACATAAATGGGCTGAATTAATGGGCTCGGCCCATGTAAAACACCGAATTGGACCGGGCTGATTCTTGTGCCACATCAGATTGCCACGTCGGATGCCTACGTGGCCTGGGGAGGCTGCTAGTGACCAAAACAAAACAGTAGGCATATTTTGGTCGTAAACGTCTATGACCTTCTCACAGAGAAGGTCGTTAATTTCAGTTTACGACTGCCAGCTTTTGACATTCTGTTTTTGGTCACAAAAAGGTCACAAATGAAAAACAATGACCTTTCAGTGACCAATAGTCAAGGTCACAAGTTGACATATTTCTTGTAGTGTAACCTCCCGATACTCCGTAAAATGCCCGGACTCATCCGGAACCATTCCGATGTCCAAACATAGCCTTCCAATATATTGATCTTTATGTGTCAACCATTTCGGGACTCCTCGTCATGTCCGTGATCACATCCGGGACTCCGAACTAACTTCGGTACATCAAAACACATAAACTCACAATACCAATCGTCATCGAACGTTAAGCGTGCGGACCCTACGGGTTCGAGAACTATGTAGACATGACCGAGACTCACTTCCGGTCAATAACCAATAGCGGAACCTGGATGCTCATATTGGTTCCTACATATTCTACGAAGATCTTTATTGGTCAAACCGCATAAGAACATACGTTGTTCCCTTTGTCATCAGTATGTTACTTGCCCGAGATTCGATCGTCGGTATCTCAATACCTAGTTCAATCTCATTACCGACAAGTCTCTTTAATCGTTCCGTAATGCAAAATCCCGCAACTAACTCATTAGTCACATTGCTTGCAAGGCTTATAGTGATGTGCATTACCGAGAGGGCCCAGAGATACCTCTCCGACAATCGGAGTGACAAATCCTAATCTCGATCTATGCCAACTCAACAAACACCATCGGAGACACCTGTAGAGAATCTTTATAGTCACCCAGTTACGTTGTGACATTTGATAGCACACTAAGTGTTCCTTCGGTATTCGGGAGTTGCATAACCTCATAGTCATAGGAACATGTATAAGTCATGCAGAAAGAAATAGCAATAAACTAAATGATCATAGTGCTAAGCTAACGGATGGGTCAAGTCAATCACATCATTCTCTAATGATGTGATCCTGTTCATCAAATGACAACTCATGTCTATGGTTAGGAAACTTAACCATCTTTGATTAACGAGCTAGTCAAGTAGAGGCATACTAGTGACACTCTGTTTGTCTATGTATTCACACATGTACTAAGTTTCCGGTTAATACAATTCTAGCATGAATAATAAACATTTATCATGATATAAGGAAATATAAATAACAACTTTGTTATTGCCTCTAGGGCATATTTCCTTCAGTCTCCCACTTGCACTAGAGTCAATAATCTAGATTATATTATAATGATTCTAACACCCATGGAGTCTTGGTGTTGATCATGTTTTGCTCATGAGAGAGGCTTAGTCAATGGGTCTGCAACATGCAGATCTATATGTATCTTGCAAATATCTATGTCTCCCTCCTTGAATTGATCGCAGATGGAATTGAAGCGTCTCTTGAAGTGTCTCTTGGTGTTGATCATGTTTTGCTCATGAGAGAGGCTTAGTCAATGGGTCTGCAACATTCAGATCCGTATGTATCTTGCAAATCTCTATGTATCCCTCCTTAACTTGATCGCGGATGGAATTGAAGCGTCTCTTGATGTGCTTGGTTCTCTTGTGAAATATGGATTCCTTTGCCAAGGCAATTGTACCAGTATTGTCACAAAAGATTTTCATTGGACCTGATGCACTAGGTATGACACCTAGATCAGATATGAACTCCTTCATCTAGACTCCTTCATTTGCTGCTTCTGAAGCAGCTATGTACTCCGCTTCACACATAGATCCCGCCATGACGCTCTGCTTGGAACTACACCAACTAACAGCTCCACCATTCAATAAAAACATGTATCCGGTTTGTGACTTAGAGTCATCTGGATCAGTGTCAAAGCTTGCATTGACATAACCATTTATGACGAGCTCTTTGTCACCTCCATAAACGAGAAACATATCCTTAGTCCTTTTCAGGTATTTCAGGATGTTCTTGATAGTTGTCCAGTGATCCACTCCTGAATTACTTTGGTACCTCCCTGCTAAACTAATAGCAAGGCACACATCAGGTCTGGTACACAACATTGCATACATGATAGAACATATGGCTGAAGCATAGGGAATGACTTTCATTTTCTCTTTATCTTCTGCAGTGGTCGGGCATTGAGTCTAACTCAACTTCACACCTTGTAACACAGGCAAGAACCCTTTCTTTGCTTGATCCATTTTGAACTTCTTCAAAACTTTATCAAGGTATGTGCTTTGTGAAAGTCCAATTAATCGTCTTGATCTATCTCTATAGATCTTGATGCCCAATATATAAGCAGCTTCACCGAGGTGTTTCATTGAAAAATTCTTATTCAAGTGTCCATTTATGCTATTCAAAAATTCAGTATCATTTCCTATTAGAAATATGTCATCAACCTATAATACCAGAAATGTTATAGAGCTCCCACTCACTTTCTTGTAAATACATGCTTCTCCAAAAGTCTGTATAAAACCATATGCTTTGATTACACTATCAAAGCGTATATTCCAACTCCGAGAGGCTTGCACCAGTCCATAAATGGATCGCTGGAGCTTGCATACTTTGTTAGAACCTTTTGGATCAACAAAACCTTCTGGTTGCATTATATACAACTCTTCTTTAAGATATCCATTAAGGCATGCAGTTTGAACATCCATTTGCCAAATTTCATAATCATAAAATGCGGCAATTGCTAACATGATTCGGACGGACTTAAGCATCGCTACAGGTGAGAAGGTCTCATCGTAGTCAACTCCTTGAACTTGTCGAAAACCTTTCACAACAAGTCGAGCTTTGTAGACAGTAACATTACTGTCAACGTCAGTCTTCTTCTTGAAGATCCATTTATTCTCTATGGCTTGCCGATCATCGGGCAAGTCAACCAAAGTCCACACTTTGTTCTCATACATGGATCCCATCTCAGGTTTCATAGCCTCAAGCCATTTTGTGGAATCTGGGCTCATCATCGCTTCCTCATAGTTCATAGGTTCGTCATGGTCAAGTAACATGACCTCCAGAACAGGATTACCATACCACTCTGGTGCGGATCTTACTCTGGTTGACCTACGAGGTTCGGTAGTAACTTGATCAGAAGTTTCATGATCATCATCATTAGCTTCCTCACTAATTGGTGTAGGAATCACTGGAACCGATTTCTGTGATGAACTACTTTCCAATAAGGGAGCAGGTACAATTACCTCATCAAGTTCTACTTTCCTCCCACTCACTTTTTTCGAGAAAAACTCCTTCTCTAGAAAGGATCCATTCTTAGCAACGAATATCTTGCCTTCGGATCTGTGATAGAAGGTGTACCCAACAATATCCTTTGGGTATCCTATGAAGACACATTTCTCCGATTTGGGTTCGAGCTTATCAGGTTGAAACTTTTTCACATAAGTGTCGCAGCCCCAAACTTTAAGAAACGACAACTTGGGTTTCTTGCCAAACCACAGTTCATAAGGTGTCGTCTCAACGGATTTCAATGGTGCCGTATTTAACGTGAATGCAGCTATCTCTAAAGCATAACCCCAAAACACATAGTGGTAAATCAGTAAGAGACATCATAGATCGCACCATATCTAATAAAGTGCGGTTACGACGTTCAGACACACCATTATGTTGTGGTGTTCCAGGTGCCATGAGTTGCGAAACTATTCCGCATTGTTTCAAATGAAGACCAAACTCGTAACTCAAATATTATCCTCCACGGTCATCGCAGAAACTTTATTTTCTTGTTACGATGATTTTCCACTTCACTCTGAAATTCTTTGAACTTTTCAAATGTTTCAGACTTATGTTTCATCAAGTAGATATACCCATATCTGCTCAAATCATCTGTGAAGGTAAGAAAATAATGATACCCGCCGCGAGCATCAACACTCGTCGGACCGCATACATCAGTATGTATTATTTCCAACAAGTCTGTTGCTTGCTCCATCATTCCGGAGAACAGAGTCTTAGTCATCTTGCCCATGAGGCATGGTTCGCAAGCATCAAGTGATTCATAATCAAGTGATTCCAAAATCCCATCAGAATGGAGTTTCTTCATGCGCTTTACACCAATATGACCTAAACGGGAGTGCCACAAATAAGTTGCACTATCGTTATTAAACTTATATCTTTTGGCTTCAATATATGAACATGTGTATCACTACTATCAAGATTTAGTAAAAATAGACCACTCATCAAGGGTGCATAACCATAAAAGATATCATTCATATAAATAGAACAACCATGATTCTCTGATTTAAATGAATAACCGTCTCGCATCAAACAAGATCCAGATATAATGTTCTTGCTCAACGCTGGCACCAAATAATAATTATTCAGGTCTAAAACTAATCCCGATGGTAGATGTAGAGGTAGCGTGCCGAAGGTGATCGCATCGACTTTGGAACCATTTCCCACACGCATCATCACCTCGTCCTTAGCCAATCTTCACTTAATTCGTAGCCCCTGTTTCGAGTTGCGAATATTAGCAACAGAACCAGTATCAAATACCCAGGCGCTACTGCGAGCATTAGTAAGGTACACATCAATAACATGTATATCAAATATACCTTTCACTTTGCCATGCTTCTTCTGCGCCAAATACTTGGGGCAGTTCCGCTTCCAGTGACCAGTCCCTTTGCAGTAGAAGCACTCATTCTCAGGCTTAGGTCCAGACTTGGGCTTCTTCACTTGAGCAGCAACTTGTTTACCGTTCTTCTTGAAGTTCCCCTTCTTCCCTTTATCCCTTTTCTTGAAACTAGTGGTCTTGTTGACCATCAACACTTGATGCTCCTTCTTGATTTCTACCCCCGCAACCTTTAGCATTGCGAAGAGCTCGGGAATCATCTTATCCATCCCCTGCAGATTATAGTTCATCACGAAGCTCTTGTATCTTGGTGGCGGTGATTGAAGAACTCTGTCAATGACACTCTCAATTGGAAGATTAACTCCCAGCTGAGTCAAGTGATTATGGTACCCAGACATTCTGAGTATATGCTCACTGACAGAACTATTCTCCTCCATTTTGCAGTTGTAGAACTTATTGGAGACTTCATATCTCTCAATCCGGGCATTTGCTTGAAATATTAACTTCAACTCCTGGAACATCTCATATGCTCCATGACGTTCAAAACATCGTTGAAGTCCTGGTTCTAAGCCGTAAAGCATGGCACACTGAACTATCGGGTAGTCATCAGCTTTGCTGTGCCAGGTGTTCATAACATCCGGCGTTGCTCCTGCAGCGGGTTTGGCACCTAGCGGTGCTTCCAGGACGTAATTCTTTTATGCAGCAATGAGGATAATCCTCAAGTTACGGACCCAGTCCATGTAATTGCTACCATCATCTTTCAACTTTGCTTTCTCTAGGAACACATTAAAATTCAACGGAACAATAGCACGGGACATTTATCTACAACAACATAGACATGCAAAATACTATCAGGTACTAAGTTCACGATAAATTAAAGTTCAATTAATCATATTACTTAAGAACTCCCACTTAGATAGACATCCCTCTAATCATCTAAGTGATCACATGATCCATATCAACTAAACCATGTCCAATCATCACGTGAGATGGAGTAGTTTTCAATGGTGAACATCACTATGTTGATCATATCTACTATATGATTCACGCTCGACCTTTCAGTCTCAGTGTTCCGAGGCCATATCTGCATATGCTAGGCTCGTCAAGTTTAACCCGAGTATTCTGCGTGTGCAAAGCTGGCTTGCTCCCGTTGTATGTGAACGTAGAGATTATCACACCCGATCATCACGTGGTGTCTCGGCACGATGAACTGTAGCAACGGTGCATACTCAGGGAGAACACTTACACCTTAAAATTTAGTGAGAGATCATCTTATAATGCTACCACCGTACTAAGCAAAATAAGATGCATAAAGGATAAACATCACATGCAATCAATATAAGTGATATGATATGGCCATCATCATCTTGTGCTTTTGATCTCCATCTCCAAAGCACCGTCATGATCACCATCGTCACCAGCTTAACACCTTGATCTCCATCGAAGCATCATTGTCGTCTCGCCAACTATTGCTTCTACGACCATCGCTACCGCTTAGTGATAAAATAAAGCAATTACATGGTGATTGCATTTCATACAATAAAGAGACAACCATATGGCTCCTGCCAGTTGCCGATAACTGTGTTACAAAACATGATCGTCTCATACAACAATTATATAATCACGTCTTGACCATATCATATCACAACATGCCCTGCAAAAACAAGTTAGACGTCCTCTACTTTGTTGTTGCAAGTTTTACGTGGCTGCTACAGGCTTAGCAAGAACCGTTCTTACCTACGCATCAAAAACCACAACGCGGTATAGTGATTGCTTTTTGATCTTCAGAAAGAACCATGTTCATTGAATCCGATTCAACTAAAGTAGGAGAAACAGACACCCACTAGCCACCTGTGTGCGAAGCACGTCGGTAGAACCAGACTCGCGTAAGTGTACGCGTAATGTCGGTCTAAGCCGCTTCATCCAACAATACCGCTGAATCAAGAATCAACTAGTGACAGCAAGTAATATGTATATACCCATGCCCACAACTCATTTGTGTTCTACTCATGCATATAACATCTACGCATAAACCTGGCTCTAATACCACTATTGGGGAATGCAGTAATTTCAAAAAAAAATCCTACGCACACGCAAGATCCATCTAGGAGATGCATAGCAACGAGAGGAGGAGAGTATGTCTACGTACCCTCGTAGACCGAAAGTGGAAGCGTTATGAAACGCGGATGATGTAGTCGAATGTCTTCGCGATCCAACCAATCAAGTACCGAATGCACAACACCTCCGCGATCTGTACATGTTCAGCTCGGTGACGTCCCTCGTACTCTTGATCTAGCTGAGGCCGAGGGAGAGTTTCGTCAGCACGATGGCGTGATGACAGTGATGATGAAGTTACCAATGCAGGGCTTCGCCTAAGCACTACAACGATATGACCGAGGTGGAATTCTGTGGAGGGGGCACCGCACACGGCTAAACAATCAACTTGTGTGTCTATGGGGTGCCCCCCTCCCCCGTATATAAAGTAGTGGAGGAGGGGAGGGCCGGCCCTCTCATGGCGCGCCCAAGGGGGGGATTCCTACTGCCAGTAGGAGTAGATTTCCCACCTTCCCTAGTTGGAGTAGGAGAAGAAGGAAGAGGAAGAGGGAGAGAAGGAAAGGGGGGCCGACCCCCCTCCCAATTCGGATTGGGCTTGGGGGGGCGCGCCCCCACATTGGCCGCCTCCTCCTCTCTCCCACTAAGCCCCAATAAGGCCCATTGACTCCCTGGGGGGTTCCAGTAACCTCCCGGTACTCCAGAAAATGCCCAAACTCATATGGAACCATTCCGATGTCCAAACATAGCCTTCCAATATATCGATCTTTATGTCTCGACCATTTCAAGACTCCTCGTCAAGCCCGTGATCACATTCGGGACTCCGAACTACCTTCGGTACATCAAAACACATAAACTCATAATACCGATCGTCATCGAACGTTAAGCGTGCGGACCCTACGGGTTCGAGAACTATGTAGACATGATCGAGACTCACTACCGGTCAATAACCAATAGCAGAACCTGGATGCTCATATTGGTTCGTACATATTCTACGAAGATCTTTATCGGTCAAACCGCATAACAACATACATTGTTCCCTTTGTCATCGGTATGTTACTTGCCCGAGATTCGATCGTCGGTATCTCAATACCTAGTTCAATCTCGTTACTGACAAGTCTCTTTACTCGTTCCGTAATGCAACATCCTGCAACTAACTCATTAGTGACATTGCTTGCAAGGCTTATAGTGATGTGCATTACCGAGAGGGCCCAGAGATACCTCTCCAACAATCGGAGTGACAAATCCTAATCTCGATCTATGACAACTCAACAAACACCATCGGAGACACCTATAGAGCATCTTTATAGTCACCCAGTTACGTTGTGACGTTTGATAGCACACTAAGTGTTCCTACGATATTCGGGAGTTGCATAATCTCATAGTCATAGGAACACACATAAGTCATGGAGAAAGCAATAGCAATAAACTAAACGATCATAGTGCTAAGCTAACGGATGGGTCAAGTCAATCACATCATTCTCTAATGATGTGATCCCATTCATCACATGACAACTGATGTCTATGGTTAGGAAACTTAACCATCTTTGATTAACGAGCTAGTCAAGTAGAGGCATACTAGTGACACTCTGTTTGTCTATGTATTCAGACATGTACTAAGTTTCCGGTTAATACAATTCTAGCATGAATAATAAACATTTATCATGATATAAGGAAATATAAATAACAACTTTATTATTTCCTCTAGGGTATATTTCCTTCAATGCCTACATGTGTTATTATGGGGGCCTCAAAGTCCAGAAATCTCTGGTCAAAAAGCACCATATTCCTTCCATGCTTGTTGCCATCTTCATGCTTGCTCATGCTCCAGTGCTTGTCTCTCTGGTCCATGCTAGGCCCTTGATTCCATAATAATACAAACCTATTTGATTTAGGTTGTGTCATATTCTCATGAGCTCTAGCGGAAGTTACCAGAAACTAAAGTACCTAATTTTAAATTGATATGCGCAAGTTATCGAGATTTTTCTATTAACTCTGCAGGTGGAGTTGTGGAAGTTGTGTGTGCAACCATAGTAGGGACATCCTTATCACTCATGTACGACGACGACCCTCATTTCACAAAGTTGATTTCTTTGAACCGTGTGCATGGAATCATGGACAGTTGCCCTTAACCAAGTGTGTGCTTTAAGTTCTCCATGGCAGACAGGTGGATTTTGGGTGCATAATTTACTTTTCCAACTATGTAAGATGATGCATCACACATAGTTCTCGCGAATGTGTATGAGTGTGTGGGTGTGGGTGGGTGGGGAGGAGTAGCACATATCTGAACTAGTGTGGAAAAGACATGTCAAATATTTTGGTGGAATATCATGCAATAAATGCATATCTTATTATGCAGATTATGTTTCCTTGTTGAGAGCTAGTAGTAGGCGGTTATAAATTGACACTCCTGCATAATTAATGGGTGTGTACTAGATTGAAGGAAACAATGCACAATTAAAGAAACGTTTATTTTAGCATCATCTTCATTAATCTGAGGCAACACTTATAGCATCTTGGAATCAAACATGCCTAGATTAGGCTACTGCAAGTGCGTACATCTATTAACACCGTTTATTAGTCCATGGTAGATATTTAGGAAAAACAATCCCAATATATTTCCTTTTAGTATGGTATCTTAGGGAGCTTCCATTTTATTGGGTTTCAAACCCGACTTTCCATTTTAACATTGTGGCCTATTTGCGGCATCAACTAACTCGATTAATTGTTTTTTATGCACACAAGAAAGAATTTTAAAAAAAGTTTAACAATAATCATACAAAGGGTCCGAATATGTTATCAACGAAACATAGCATCATATATTTTGGGCTACATGAATCAATCAACGAGCATAAATTATTTTGGCATAAATAATCTCAATGAAGTCATTCTAAATTGTATAATGTGTCGAATAATGCTGAAAACTTAGCAAGGCATAAGTGGATGGGTACAATTACCTGAGATTTTTTTACTAAGACAATATACTAAAGTTTTTATTGAAAGGTCAAATAAAGACAATAATTCTACATATTCTCAGAAAGACAAAACTATTCTATCCACTAGCTATGGTTCAAAACAATATGGCAAATGTTATATTTCCACTTATGAAATTACATAAATGTGAGCCAGAATAGGACCAACATCCAAACATGCAAAAGTACTAAACCATTTGAATAACTAAGGTGTTGTCTATTTGATCCAAACCTTCTATTTCTTCAAAATTGTAGGTAATACCATGAAAAAGGCGTCTCGAGTGGAACCTATGACAAGGCAAGAATATATTGCATACTTGGGAAGATATTAGCTGATATATATGTTCCTCGAATGAAATTGTGGCACCCAAACACACCTAATGGGAATATTATATTAATATCATGAAGCCACTAATAATTAATGTAGGAATAATGATGGAGTTTCTCATGGTTGGAATATGTTGTATATTGCAGGCAATGCCTTATATATATGCATTTTCTATTCTTAGAATTAGTGATTTAAAATGCATCTAAGGTAAAATTGTATATATATTATGTAGCTACCTGTGCAAACATATATTGACATTTTGAAATGATATTTTAGTAGGCACCATCTGTATTGTAAGTGGCATATAGGCTGGAATAGGGAGGTTGCCTCTCAGATATAACTCTCTCATCGGAGTGTAGCTTCCTAGGTATATACTAAACTAGTGAATATCCTTCAGACCAATTTAAGAATACATAGCGTTATGATCCATAATCCACTCGTGCTAACTACTAAAATTAACCAAAGGAATGTTGTTATTAACATTGCTTTGGAGATGTGGGGGGGGGGGTAGAGCTACTAGTGACAACATCAATGAAGTCTGTGATCCATGCTGGCACGAGTTACCACTAACGTGTCATCCTAGTAGTCGACGGTCGAGTGGAAAGGTGGACACTACGGAGGCATGCCTGTCGGCTAGGTGGACTGAGATGTTGGCAGAGTTTGAGGCCAGGGGAGTGGAGTGCCCCCATTGAGTATTAAGGGCCATGGAGTGGAGAAGAGCATGATGGGAGGTGGGGTGGACCAAAAAGGGAAGAGGAGATGGGCATGAGGTGGCTTCAGAGACCATTATAAGGGTATGGAGATGGGTGGAAGGGATGGCGGTGAAAGCAAGCCAAAGGAAGTAATGGAAGAAGGGGGTAGACACAAATGAGGTGGTAGCAGAGAGCACTGCCCTCATGCCATGGAAGATGGGCGAGTGAGGTAGAGAGTTTAAGAAAAGGAGGGTGATTATTTGTATTGTTACACGAGATAAGTGTTGCGTTCCGAGTAATATAATATATCTCTCGGTGAGTGTCTCCCCCTCTCCCGATTACATCCCGTCATTGGAATTTAGCCTATGCCGCAAGGCTAACTCCAATCTAAGTTGGACCTTCGAAGAGGACTTGTACTAAGATTGACCACGCATCCATGTAGGTGAGTGAAAGCATAAGTTTTTCTTCCTTTTAGCACCCAATATAAACTACAACCATATTAGCGCTTTGCAGCGTTATTTCCATTGTTGGGTTTACAATGTTGTTATTCGTTTGTGGGCTTTTTCTTTATGATGTCTTGGTAGGGGTGACCGCAGTGTGAGATTTAGCTATCAGAAGCATAGACATGGTCGAAAAGTCGACGCTTTCACAAGCAGACAATTGCCACCAGTTTTGATCTAGTAAACGTGACTAGTTTCGCCCAACAAAGTCTATTTCCAAATGATATTGCTATACTTTGCATGTTTTACTTTGTTGCATGCCTTATCCTGATTCTTTGGTCTATGGCAATAACATCTTCTCAGCAAGCTGGTATGTGTGACACACACCAGCGGCAAGAGGGCAACACACCTATTTTTCTGACACATTGTTTTTGCATTTCCTCCCACCCTCAAGTTGCAACTCAATAATACAATTAAACGGGACTGATAATTTCCCCAATGAAGGTAAAAGTAATGTTTTGTCAATGACACTCGGGCCCACATCAAGCTGCCAACCCGGGGGCGAAGAGCTTCTTATTTAGAGGGATCTCGAAAACTGAAGGTATGTGCACGGTTATATGTGAACATCTTCTCAACGGTAGAATCATCCATGGTCCTTGTTGACACACTGTGCAAGATTTTTTTTTGGATATAGAGAATCATTCAACCATTGCATCAAGGTGATAAAAACCACAACGAGTGCGGAGCCAACCTTTGCATATTTAGATACCCACAATCCAACTCATCCAAAATACACTGCACAATAATATGACATCGCCACATCCAAAATATTTAATGCCGGCATTTGCATATTTAGGATCATGTTGCAAGATGCTTGAATTTTGGACGAAGAAATCAATAACTGGCTCGAAACAAAGGAGATCAACGAGCACAACAACAGACTAGATTGATTTGTTTGTCTAACTTCATTCTATGTATGAATTGTTGAATTTTATTTTGGCATGTGCTAAATTATGGTTTATTTTGCCATGTCGAATTGTTGAATTTGAAATAAATTGTGCCATATGACCAATAGGCATGGCTTCGCATGAATATGACGGTTGTGTTTTTCCAAGACCAAGAGAACACTTAAGGGGCCAGCTGATGCTGGCCGCGGACCCGTCTGGACGTCTAGTGAAGCGGATTCACCCATTAGCATGAGAATTACCACTGATGCTATATACTAGTTACTGCTGCAAAGATTAATTAGTACTAGAAGAATTGAGTGTGCTTTTCTATGCTGTTGGTGTTGTTGGGTTTCTTGAAAAAAATACTCTATTTCAAAATATAAGGTGTGTTATTTTTTGAAAATGCAAACCTTTTAAGTTTGATCAAATTTGTAGAGAAATGTATCAAAATTCATAGTATCAAATCGGTGTATTTAGATTCATCATGAAATTAATTTCTATACTTTTTTGTTTAATATTGTGGATGTCGATATTTTTGCTCCGAACTTGGTCATAGTTAAAGAAATTTAACTTTTTAAATAAGTAATACCACTTATATTTTGGAACCGATGGGATATATAGTTTGGCGGGTGGGAGATATGATAGAGTGTGTTTTATTTTTATTTATAATGCTTTGATTTGGTGGGCCTTTCGTGGTGTGATTATGTGGCATCTGCTAACCAACATAATATATATGTGTGTGTGTGTGTGTGTGTGTGTGTGTGTGTGTGTGTGTGTGTGTGTGTGTGTGTGTGTGTGTGTGTGCAGATATTTCTGCGTCGGTGGTTGCATATAGTATATTGGTGCTACAATATCACATGGTGGCGCTTATTTTCTAGGTAGTGGGAGGGTGCATGGGATTGATATGTTTTTATAGGCCGGTTGAAGCTGATTGATTTGAAAAATTGTTGGTCCGGTCAAAATCGTAAACCAAATCCAAAATTGAATATCTCAACTGAATTAAGAATTTCAAAATTAGGGAACATAGTGAATGAAAAGAATTGAATAAGAGATCCAGAAAAATTGTTGAATCGGTCAAAATCAAATGACACAATTCTAAATTGAGTATCTTAATTAATTGTAAGGCCTTATAAATAAAAAAAACATAGCATATAGCGTATGGTATGGTATAAAAGAATTGAATAAGAAAGCATTGAGAAATTGTTGACTCTTGGTCAAAATCGGGTGACCTAATTCTAATTAGAGACCTCAATTTAATATGGGATTTTAAAAACTAGAGAGTTTAGTGTTATAGGGATTATACAGGAGAAAATGCGTCAGCGACGAGAAGTACCCTGTCGGCTACGATGCAGGATACCGATATGGTACGGCCAGTGCTTTTCCAAGAACTGATTCCGACCAGCTCACCAAGCTGGTTTCTGAGGAACCGGTGCCGAGTCGCCTCAGCTTCAGAATGGCATCCACACAGCTCCTCTCACCACGCTTCAGAATAGCATCCACACGGCTCCTCTCATCACTTATCTGTTGGAGGAGAATCATGTCCAACTTGCTTTGCTTCTTCTACTTTTGACGGCCACATCATAATCGTCGACCTGGACCTGGCCTAGCTTATCAAATATATGCGGCGCGGTGAGGCCACGATCCGATGAAGGTGCAATCTTTGCTTTTCCTTCAACATTCTCACCCAGCAAAAGTTGAGAGGAAGAGATGCCGCGTCACAGTTGGTTCCTGTATGATGTTGCGGGAATCTGCTGCAAGTAAGAAAAATATTTCCTTCTACTTCTTCATTTTTCAGATGCATGACGCATGTACACACACTGCGGCGCCGGTACGCGCAGCGAAGGATGCAGATTCTAGGATAGAGATAAGCTTGTCCTTTGCATATCTGCCTTGATAGTTGTCACCTGGAATGAAAATGGGAATAATCACAATGAGAGAGAAAAAGGCATAGTGCTCTGTAGAGCAATCTCCAGACTCCAGAGCTCAAGAATTTTGTGATTCTTCGTCACTTCTTTGGCTCCTCGCCTTCCCAAGGGGTATTCTTGCTTGGCCCCTGCAAGTAGAATGCACAATTAGCTCTTCAGATCAAATCTTTGCTTCGACTACCCGTCATGATATTCTGAATCTACTAATTCCTCAACTCGGATCTTAAGGCCACTGGAGGTGCACTATTTCAGCAGTACTACTTTGGTAATTACGGTTTTTTAAGATGTTTAACACAGGACTGAATTAACACAGCTACAGCACAACCCTCCTCCCGCGACCCTTGCCTGCCGCCGCCACCCTCCTCCCAATTTCTCTCTCTCTCTCTCTCCTCGCCGCTCCCGGAGGCTGCTGCTAGACAAGGCCACGGTGCCCATGATGGGGCGGCGTGGATCTGATCCCCAGTGGTCTCATAGGCCACCGATGGTGTATCCTCCCTAGGGAGTTTGGTGGTGGTCATTGGACCAACGAGCACGATGGCCAGGGCGGAGTTCCCTGTTCAGGCGGCGGCGGCAGCGGTCCCCTCCATGGCCGGAGGGTCAGCGGGGATCGGTCTCCGGCGTGCTCTCAGGCGATGGTTGCTGGTGGCGATCGTGGATCTGATGCCAGTTCAGATCCATCGCGGTGTGGCCCTTGGCCGGCCGGCGGCACATAGAAGGGTCGGTGAGGGGCGGCTGCAGGTCATCCTCGACTGGCGTTCCGGCGGCTGCGTGCGTCTTCGGTTTGGAGGATTTTTGTAGGAAAAACACGGGGACAAGAATTTCGGAGGAAATTTTTTTATATATGTATTTAGTTTGTAGGAAATGCGTACAGAAATTTTATAGAAATACTATTATTTTTCTGTGTTTTTGAAGGAAACTACATATTCACTCATAGCTTATTTTACGCGTAGGAACTAGACAAGTCAATTCTTTAGGATGGCAAGTGTCATCTTATCAAATTCTTATACTACTTATAATTCCTACGTTTTGATTTCCTTCAAACCGAATGAGTCCTTAGAGTGTGGCTTTGCACAGATCCAATCAACTACGTAGTTGGGGTGGCACAATTGTCGGTGAAAATCATGCCAGACTTTAGTTATGGTGAATGATGATGGCATGACGCCGTTTTCTTGTCCAGGCATTGTCTTTGCAGTCTATGTGATACACGAGTTCAGAACACGTTATCAAATTTCTAGGTTAACGATAAAGGTCGTTAGAAACATGGCTTTAAAATGTTGTTGAATCATACTTCACTCTAAATATAGTGCGCCCGCGTTTTCTGAGATCCAACTTTGACCATAAATTTAACCAACGAGACCAACTGCGGCGGGAGAAAAAAATATATATAATTGAAAACTTCTTTTGAATACGAATTCACTGATAAAATTTTTGCTCCCGCCGCAATTGTTCTTGGTAGTTAAATTTATGATCAAAATTGAAGCATAGGGATAGAGGAAACACTACGTTATGAAATGAAGGGAGTATAATAAAGATGGTTGTGTATATTATTGAACAGGGAGGAGGCTTTCAATCTTTTTTTTTCAAAAAGAAAAACACACCGCTACAGTTACATATGGGCTAACGCCTCACGCATCTAAGGGCATGTACAACAGTGTACGGTCAGCTGTCTATAAGGGCTGACAGTTAGGATTTTAGATGATGTGGAGGAGAGAGAACAAGCTAAAAAGGGGAGGCCGTCGGTAAATCTGTAGACGGGCGCTTCGCTTGAAACTCGCTGGCTATCGACGCCTCTTTTGCCGTTGTATGGATGGGCGTCGGTAAATCTCCAACTGCCTTCTTTTCTGAAGCCATGGCGGGCCTGTCTTCTGTGCTCGTGAATCTTGGCTAGCGGCGGCGCCGTATATCTCACTGTCCTCGTGAATCACAGCCATATTTTTCGATTCTCCCATCAAACTCAGCTGCCGCCGCTGCTTCTGTTCTTCCCGTGGAAAACGTCTTCAAATCTTCATCATGCAGACTCCGTCTATACTTGCTCCCATCAATGGTAGCTACATGCATTGATTCAGAATTCTGTTGCCCCGTAGCTTGATTGATGGAGGCTGAGTTTTAGTTGTAGGAGAGGAAATGAGTAGATTAGATGATTTTTACTGCATGCTGCTAAGAATTGGCAAAGAAAAACTATAACAATCAGAAGATTCAACACCGGAGGAAGAGTATAGTACGGAGGAAAGAAGACTAAGATTTATGCTGTGCCGAACAAGCAGCAAATCCGAGCAGAGACTACATGTAATTAGTGTTAATAAATAGTTATTTTAGTGCCCATCCAACGGCCACTTTGCTAGCAGACAGCGGAAAAGACACCCCATTGTAGGACGTGTCTATAGCTCTATCTTCATATGACGTGGACACAAATTACAGACAGCTGCCGTCTGAGCTAATGTACATGCCCTAAGAGGATCGTAGGCCATTTCCAATGGAACCCAAACACATTTCCATTTGCTCACGTGGACAAGCCGCACAATGATCAATAAAAGAATACTTCTTTAGTCAGACCCTTAAATTAACTTCATTTTTCTTGGGTCTCTGAAACCCCTTGACCTCACCGCATATGCGAGGCAGATTTAGCCTGTCCTGAACCATCTCAGCCCCACAAAACTCCACCCTCATCGCACCTCGGATCCTAAATCATAGATCACTCTCTTCTCACCGCCACACTTTGATCTCTATGTCCCTGTCCTCTCGGCTTCGGACCGGTCCCACGCCACCATGTTCGGTTTCAATCTAAATCAAGATTGGAGGCGGACCCCATTGACTATGATACGCTCACAAGAGAGACGAGCTCCGCACCCTCCGATGAAAAGCTGGACATCCCCATGACCCTCCGCCGGTCGCGGATGGAAATATAGGGCAGCTCATCAAGCTCCGTGCTCTCCTCGATGGCCTGGTGTGGCGAGTCTATCTTCGTGCCCGCCCGCCACGACTCGTCGAGCTTAATTGCACCCCCTCCCCTTTTGGCTCTGTGGGGCTTATATAGCTCCCGATCAACCCGTTGACACAGTGATAGGAGCCAATTTTGAGCCCTTTGAGCCTGCCGCAAAAGCCCCTAGCCAAAGGCTTGTGCATCTCATCGCGCCAAGAATGTGAACTGGGTCGGATACAGATACTCTGTGCTGATTTGCCATGTTCTCAGAGTCAAAAGAGGAGCGATTGTTCCAGGTTTGTCCTATGTCGACCCTTGACCAGCAAGGAGGTGAACGCCTGCCATCGGCTCCAGAAGACTGCCAAGGCATTGAGGGAGGGCATTGAGGCATTGGAATGGCTCGTGGCCGAACAAGCCACCACTACCGCCAATATCCAACGCCTCGTTGTGGAGCAAGCATGCTGCTGCCAATTATGACCCCTACGTCGTCTTCGCGATGTACTACCGCCGCCTTGAAGATGAAAGGGAAAGAGCAAGGCCAAGGGGTGTTGCATTTCGCTCTTTTCTATGATTTAGCATGATCTAGTAGTTGCAATATGAATTACTAGTTGTAGTACTATGTGCTAACTATGGACTATACCATATATGAACTTCCCCTATGCTATATATGAACTATTCTATGTCCTGTCCTATGTTGATTTTATGGAATGTGGTATGTGTGATCTACGTGCATATGAATTTGCATGGATTTAAGGGCGGGCAAATGGGTGCCGACCCCCTCTGTCCGCAAACAAATGGTGTGCCATATTTGCTTAGCCTGATTGGAGATACCTTCATGCCATTATTAAAAGTGGGAGATCTAGCACTTTTATAATTTCATCAGAATAACTATCATAAGCGCCCTTAGTCGCCATAAAAAACCAGTCATGTTTCATTACCAGTTTATATGATGCTAACACATCATATCGTCTGCATTTCAAAAGATTTTCATTACAATTCTGGACATAAGTAGGCATTTTTTGTGTATCTCATTCACTTTTACATTGTTACAAACTAATCAGAGAAGGGCCATCACTAATGAGTGGGCTGCACCATTCGGAAAAATCTCTTGTCTTTTTCTTAGTCGAATATATTTTGTTTCACATGGTAGATAGAGGTACCCGTTGCGCGAGAGAGAAGACTGTGTTGCCTACATGAAGTTGTTACTCCGCTGAACCAGTAAACAAGTGTTGTTGTCACGCTTCGTCCACACATGCTTTTTGGCCTTTTTATATATTAAAATATAATAAATACATATATTATGCAAAAGTAATTTTGTATTTTTTTAAAAAAAATCATTGCACATTTAAAAAAAGATCATGTAGTGTAAAAAATGTACGCGGCATTTTTTACAATGTTATTTATTTTAAAAAGTGGCCATGCAATTCAAATGGAATGTTTGCTACCATTTTAAAAGAATGTACGTTACATTTCAAAATGTTCACACGTTCCCAAAAGATGTTTGTGACATTTAAAAAATGTTTATACAATATAGAAAAAAGTTCATAAAGATTTAAAAAAAATTAGTATCATAAAGCAAATTAACATGTATTTGAAAATATATTAATCATAAATTTGAAAATGTTAGTTATGTACATAAATTTTTTTCACAAGTATACAAAAAATGTACAATGTGTACTGAACAAAATAGGCATGAAAATATATGTTTGAAAATATTATAATCATGTATTTGAAATATGTTAAATGTGTAAAAAAATCAAAGAAAACTGGTGCAAAACAATGAAAAACCCAATAATAACTGTTCAAAACAGACATAGAAAACCGAAAAGTGAAAAATAAAAATCTGTATGGAAACACAAAAAAAAGAAAGAGAAGAAATAACAATGAAAACTATAAATAAAACAGTATAAAAGTAAAATAAAATAAAAATAGTTAACAAAAATTAAAGAAACCGATGTAAATAGTGAGGAAAATATATAAAAAGGAAAAGAAAAGGACTAGTCCAGCAACCCAAACGAACGTGTTGAGAGAACCTGATTTATGGAGCGGCCCAATGCGCGGAGGCTAGAGGGGAGGCGTAATAGGAATCGGTACGTGTTTGTTTTCTCTACCTAATAATAATAATAATAATAATAGTAATATAATTAATATTAATATTAATATTATAATTATATAATCTATACCTACTATTAAAGCAAGGTGATATTCTTGGTTTCGTCCCGCTTAGGTGATTTTATATATTTTTTACTCTATTCGAGGTGGTACTATTTTTTGCTACAAAACAAATTCATATTCGTTACCGCTGTTTTTTGGGGTCTATGCACGCCAACGCTGCTCTGGGCCTTTTGTTGGTGTATGTCACAAACGTACTGGGCCATGGGCCTGCTCTTGTGCTGAGAAGAAGGATTCGCAAAAAAATTGCCACTTGCACTAAGGATCGAGCCCACGACCTGGTATTTGCCTCCTTCAGGCTAGGACCAGCTCCTGTGTATGTTAACTACACCGCTCATTATGCATTTAAATAGTCTCACCTCGCTTTTTTACATGATTTTTATCAGTTTATATAGCCCACGAGTTGTCACAGAATAAAAAAGACACCAAGAATAACGAACAGAGGCTGAAGTGTGGGTCCTATTTAACCTTGAAAGCAAAGGAATTTCGCAATATAAGAAAGAAGACAGAAAAGGACGCAGTAAAAAAGTTGGGGTGTGAATATCAGTTAACTCGCTTGAAATGGAGGCTGGAAGGGAGGACCATGCCATCTCTTGTAATTAAAGGAAATTATGGTCGTACAAAGCAAATGGATAAAACGAAACCTCGATCAAATGAAAATATTGCGGACTCCTAGCTTTTCATTATGGAGACACCTAAGTTTGCGGACTCAATTGATCACAAAATTTTATTTCATTGATAGCATTGATTTTCATCAAAAATTAATATGCAGCTAACAAAAAATGTTAGAGATTTTGTGATCAATTGAGATTATATTCGGTTTATGAACACTAGAATTATATACATAGAAGGATGATCCGATTTTTTGAAAAAAATGTAAAAAATAATAATGGTAATAGAATTATATACACCTTTTGACGTAATGTTAGAAATTAGGATAACACTAAAACTGATTATGTGATATTTTCACTCTTTCCTCTTATGAACAGAAAGTGTACATAAGGAAAGAGGACGTGAATGAGGATATGAAACAATACGGGTGGGATGCCATGTTCAAATAGAGGATATGAACCAGGGTTTTGATCTCCTGTTGCAACGCACGGGCCTATGTCCTAGTTATATATTAAAAGGAGAATTGTTTCTCCAATTATTTTGGTTTATCGTGGGACCAAGATTCTTTTTCGTCCGTCGGACCAGTCGTTTTTGGTTCGTCCCAATTTGTTTCTGGCAGAAAAATCGCATGACGCACAGAGCCGAGCCGCGATGGGCCGGCCCGTTAGCGGATGCTGTGCCAACAGCTCGGGCCAGTGAAAATAGTCGAAGAGAAAAAATAAGGCGCCACGAGGGATCGAACACAGGAGCTCACGCTGAAAGCATCAAAATACTAGCCACTAGACTAAACAAGTTGTGTTCAAACTACAGCGCGACATATTAAATTAGCGAACAGCCGCGCCAGATACTAAGAGCAAAGAATTTTTTTCTAAAAAGTAAATATATTTTAGAACGCGGATATTTGTGCAATTTTTTTAGCTCGAACAATTTTTTTTCAAAAAGGACAATTTTTATTTTTTTTCTGAAACCTGAACATTTTTAAAATACCTTTTGTTCCCCGTGAAGGAAAAACGCCATTTGTTACCCGCGAAAGAAAAACATCTCAGGTGTCTCGCTTGGCCTCGGCTTGCATTGTGGTCCAGTGAAGCTTGCCCAAGGCAGGCTAGGCGATCAATATTTGTGTTTAGGCGAATGTTGTTTTGTTTTTTATATAGTCCCAACTTGGTTTCTTATAGATAATCCTTCCAGTTGATATACTTTTTTGAGTTTTTAGGTATGAAGGAGCTGACTTGGGAATCAATAATCCAAGGGTAAGGAGGGACGTGACAAAAAAATAAAGGAGGGAAGTTTAGTTGAGACAACTGCATGTCAAATGACGTGAGACCTGACAAAGGAATGAAATAACTAGGAGAGAGAAATAAATAAGAAAAGAATCTTCCATTGTGTCTTCACATACCACTGACTTCGCTTAGCCAAGTGACACCCGTCATAATGCATGAGGACTCCAGCTAAGGTTTCACTGTCTATTTAACACAAACTACTCAATTTACATGGTAATACAGACATATATTAGGATAGTGCTTTTCCCTATTATATTAGCCGGGTATAAAAACATCTTTGTTCAATGCTCTTTATTTCACTGGACATGAAGGGGGCTCAACAATCCAGCTATTGAATCTGGCCACTTGGTCAGTGGCAACTGGCACCGTGTAAGTGCATCTAGTGCCCCTTAGTGATTTTGGTGTATTGAAGACTTATAAGTTAAGGGACTAATGCGTTTCTGAGTGTACACAGGTCTATAAGTCTATGAGGAGTTTGATATTTACAGAAAGTCGACCCCTAAAAATGAAGTTCTTCGACTGAAGACTTTAAATCTCTGAAGACTTTCTGAAGACTTTAAAAGTGAAGAAATTGGTGTGACCTTGAAGACTTGGTATTCATTCGAGGAACATGAAGCGTGAAGACTTTTATTTTCGTAGTTTTATTTTCTCTTTCTTGAGTCATAGGAAACACCGTACTGTTAAAGGGGGTCGAGGAAATACTAAGGAAAAATTTCCATGTGATGCTCAACTCAAAATCCTACACCTACCAATCCCTTCGAGTAAAGCCATTGGAAATCTCATACAGTTCAGTCAAATTTCGTCAGTGACAGAGACGAAGTTCTTCTGGTCTCTGAGGAATTTGTTCTGACTGAGGAGTTAGGAATTCGCCAGTGCGGATTGCCTACACAGTGAGGAACATGATAGCCCTGAGGATTTTGCTACTCAAAATTCCGACCGTTGCTGTGCTATGCGCCAGCTGTCCCAAAATATCTATCCACCTAACGGTCATATCATTGAAGGGCATTTATGTCTTATCATGTCGGGCTGCTCCCTAGGCTATAAATAGCCGCCCCCTACAACCACTAGCTGGTTGGCTGCTCCGAGAGAAACTGACTCTTGTCATTTGAGAGCAACTCATCCTCCGATGACTTTGAGCGAAAATCATCAAGTGAGGAAAAACCCAAAACCCAAACACCTACAAACTCCAAGTGATTGAGCATCACTGAAGAGATTGATCCTGCGTGGATCCGACGCTTGTTACCTTTGAAGACTGTGCTTCTTCCAGACGGTTAGGCGTCATGGTCTAGAGCATCCAAGAGGAATTGTGGATCGCCGAGTTACCAAGTTTGTGAAGGTTCGGAAGTCACCTGAAGACTTACCACGAGTGATTGGACGAGGTCTGTGTGACCTTAGTTCAAGGAGAATACGGTGAGGACTGGGTGTCCTGAGCTGCGTGTTCAGGACTGGGTGTCCGGAACTGTGTGTCCTCGAGTTTAAATGCTCAGCCGCTCCAACCAGACGTACAACTGAGATAGCAGTTGGAACTGGTCTACCAAATCATTGTCTTCACCAAGCTTACTGGTTCTATTCCCTCAACTCGTTCATTTCCACATAACTGTGTTGTGTGATTGTTCATATCTGTGTTTGAAGACTTTGACTGAAAACTTTCTCAATTTCCTTAGTTTAATTTCTTCAGTCTGTTTGTCTTCATCCTGTGTTACCCTGTGCTTACGCTTCCTGTACTCTGTGCCCGTCTTCATTTCATCATGATGACTATGCTTGTATTCTGTTATGTTTACTTTTGAGTACTTATTCCCCTGCTAGTAGTTCTTCGCTAAGGAATTTCCTCACCGGCAAATTCCTTAGTGAAGAATTTCATAAAAATCGCCTATTCACCCCTCTCTAGTCGATATAATGCACTTTCAATTGGTATCAGAGCAAGGTACTCCCTTGTTCTGTGTGATTTTGGTTTAACCGCCCGGAGTTTAGTTATGTCGACCGAAGGTATGATCAAGGTCTCTGCTGGGTGTCCTACCTTCGATGGGACGGACTACCCCTACTGGAAGAATAAGATGCGAATGCATCTTGAGGCAATTGATAACGATCTCTGGTATGTTGTGGAAAATGGTGTTCTCTCATTCACACCTTCTCTGAATGCTGCTGATGTGGAGAGATTCAAGCAACTCGACTCTCAAGCGAAGAATATCATATGTGGCCATCTGAGCAAAGGACAGTATGGCAGAGTAAGTGCTTTGGAGACAGCGAAGCTTATCTCGGACAGGTTGTCCAAAGTGAATGAAGGAGTCTCAACACAGCGTGACTCTCGAGTTGATGTTCTTCGCAATCTCTTTAATCGCTTCAAAAGACCCGACAATGAAAATGTTCAACAAACCTTCGATCGCCTCACTGACATCTCAAATGAGCTTCAAGCACTTGGTGCCACTGACATCACCGACCATGAGGTGGTGAAGAAATTGCTGAGATCGCCTGATTCCTCATTTGACACTCTCGCATTGATGATACAAGAATGTGTTGATTACAAGTCACTTGATCCCGCTGATATTCTCGAGAGGCTAAATACTCATGAGTTCCAACTTGCTGAAAAAAGAGTTCTCTATGGTTTGAGCTATGGCAGATCACGCGCACTGAAGGCCAAGGCGGTATCTGAGTCCGAAAATGAAGACTCTGGTAGCAGCATTGGTGATCCTGAAGAACTAAGCCATGATCTGACTCTGCTTGTGAAGAAGTTCCAAAAGCTCTCAAGACGTGGTCGCCTTGGAAGACCCTCAAGGAGCAATGATTCCTCATCTAGTGACTACAAGAGGAGGCTCTATCACAAATGCAAGAAACCTGGACATTACAGTCAAGATTGTCCTCAGTGGGAAAAGGAATCAAAGAAGAAGAAATATAAGAATTACAGTTCTAATGATGCGAAGAAAAAGAAGAAATCCACAAAATCTTCATCATCAAAATCCTCAAAGCCTTCATATCACAAGAAGAGCAGCTCCAAGAAGGCTAGGGCATTCATTAACAAGGAAATGGACTCTGAGGCTGAATCTGAAGAAAATGAGGAAGAGGAGACATCTGAGGAGTCCGAATCCGGAGTGGAGAGCCTAGCTCTCGCTACTGCATTCGTCAGCAAGTCTATCTTCAACACTGAAGAAAATGACCTCACCAACAAGGCTGATGAAGGTGATGATGACTACGCTCCCACCTATTTCTTCATGGCAAAGGGTGCCAAGATACTCAAATATACCTCCTCTGAGTAAAGTGAGAATGAATCTGATGAAAACCTTAAGCCCAGCTATTCTAAACTTGCTAAGATTGCTGTAAAACAACAAAGGGCTCTTGAAAAGGTTCAAAACATGCTAGACAAAAGTGATGATATGTTGGGTGAAGAAATGGATCACACTGAAACTTTGACTGAAAATCTTCAGAGACTTCAGTCCAAGCTTGACAATCTTCAAAGTCATCATAACACTCTTATCGGATCATGAGAAGCTTTCTTATGAATTTCTTCAAAGAAAGTAAGACCTTGAGAAGCTAAGAATGAGTTATGAAGATCTTTAGAAGGAGCGCGATTCATTACTTGCTCAACAAATCAGTGCTTCTCAGGAAGAATTTGTTCCTCCATGCTTGAAGTGCATTGAACGTGAATCTGCTAATTCTTCACCTGAATGTTCAAATGCTGCTAATGTTTCAAATTCTTCACATGCCTCTGCTATCACTAACTCCTCATCTGAGGACATTGCTAGTATCACTGATGATGCAAGGCTGAAGGAATTGTACATGACTGGCATGTACAAAAGCCTCAAAGGGCATCAGACTCTTTGTGATGTGCTTAAAAAGCAGATCCTCAACAGGAACCCTAGGAAAGAGGGTATTGCCTTTGAGAGGAAACTCAATGCTGATGGTACATATTGAAGCCTGAGCAGTACCCCAAAACTACATGGGTTGCTGCAAAGGGACCTCCAGTTGATCCATCTAACTTATCTGGATTTGCATGTGAATCTCCTCGTTCTGATGATGAGTCATTTGACTCCAACTATAAACTGTTCAAAAATCAGAATGGTGAAGTATTTGCTAGATATGTTAGCACAAACTGTAGGAACGGTTCCCCTATGAAGAAAATCTGGGTTCCCAAAAGATGCCTTGAAAATCTTCAGGTGAATGTCATCATGACGCCACCTGTGAAGAATAGGAACCCCAGATCAAATTCTTCATATGAACCAAATTCTTCATATGGATCCAAGTCCTCATACGGACCAAACTCCTCACATGGATCATATTCCTCAAAAGGATCAAACTCCTCATATGAACATCATCGTGCTAACCCGTCTGTTTCGCAGGGAAGATCTAAGAATTATGGATATGTGCATTATTCTTCAAATCATTATGTCCATAAGTCCTCAAAGAATTTCTTTGCATACTCTTATGCTTACTCTAACCCCTCTTATGTGAAATGAAATGGACTGGCTTCTATGCCATCCTTCTCGTATGGAGCTTGCAGAATGATGAACTCTTTGCCACCCCTTCAGATGTGGGTGGTGAAGAAAAAGAACTAATATCTTCTGTAGGGTCAGGTCTCCAGACGTACGTAATCGTCTGGAGAATTTGCTGGAGACCTGAGGATACCTGACAGGACGCAGGCTAATCATGAAGAAATGAACTTTCATTTCTCACGTCCTCATATTGCTTTATGTGTTCTTTTTCTTGATGAAATTGATCTGATGAATTGATGTCATATTCTTCACTGATGAAGTATATGAGTTTGTAAGCTGCACTAATTCATCTGCAGGATGATCAACCCAAAGCCACTGAGTGGGTCCTCGATAGTGGATGTACAAATCACATGACTGGTGACAGGAATCTATTGATGGATGCTCCATTATCTCCGTCGCATCTGAAGCATATCATCTTTGCCGACAAAGGCAAAAGTCAGGTATTGGGTCTAGGTAAGGTTGCGATCACAAAGGATCGACACATGGACAAAGTCATGCTTGTTGAGTCCTTAGGATACAACCTTATGTCTGTCTCAATGCTTTTTGATCTTGATATGGTTGTTGTCTTTGGCAAGTACCATTGTGTTGTGGTTATGGAAGCTGACAATTCCAAAGTCTTCGAAGGCTTTAGGAGAGGAGACTTGTATATTGTTGATTTCTCTACAGGACCACAACCAGCCATGTGTCTACTTGCAAAAGCTTCAGAAGGCTGGCTCTGGCATCGATGACTTGGTCATGCAGGCATGAGGAATTTGCACACGCTTGCGAAGAAGAAGCATGTCATTGGCATTGATAATGCCAAATTCCTCAAGGATCACCTGTGCGGAGCCTGTGAAGCTGGGAAGATGACAAAGGCCAAGCATCCAGCAAAGACTATCATGACCACTACTCGCCCATTTGAATTGCTTCACATGGATCTCTTCGGTCCTAATCATTATTCTACTGTTTCAAATGAAGCATCTCAATATGGCTTTGTTATTGTTGATGATTACTCTCGTTACACATGGGTACACCTTGTTACTTACAAACATGAAGTGCAGGAAGTCTTCAAACGATTTTCCTCGAGGGCTTCAACCAACTTTGGTGTGAAGATCAAGCACATCAGAAGTGACAATGACACTGAGTTCAAGAATTCTGGTCTCGATGACTATCTTGATGAACTTGGTATTACTCATGAGTTATCTGCTCCTTATACTCCTCAGGAGAATGACTTCGTGGAGCGCAAGAACAAGACTCTTGTTGAGATGGCTCGCACTATTCTTGATGAATACAAAACGCCTCGTCATTTCTGGACTGAGGCAATTGATACTGCGTGCCACATCATCAATAGAGTATATCTTCACAAATTCTTCAAGAAGACTGCCTATGAACTACTCACTGATAAGAAACCCAATGTAAGTTATTTCAAAGTCTTCGGTGCTAAATGTTGGATTAGAGATCCTCATCACAACTCAAAATTTGCACCGAAAGCACATGAAGGTTTTATGCTTGATTACGGAAAGGACTCACACACCTACAGCGTTTTCAACAACGTTCTTCACAAGGTTGTTGAAACTGTAGATGTGCGGTTCGATGAAACTAATGGCTCGCAAAGAGAGCACCTACCTACTGTGATAGATGAACCAGCACCTGAGGAAACTATCAAGTTCAAGACTACTGAGGATGTCATTCCTACTGAAGAATCTGCTGAAGAATTCATTCCAGAACATGAAGAACGTCGAGCTAATGCCCCTGAAGAAAATACCAAAGAAAATGGTGCTGAAGAGAATGCTGATCAAATTCTTCAATGGCAACCAGCTCATCCTCGCATTGCAAAAGAAGTGCAAGTTGAAAAGATCATCAATGACATCAAAGTGCCAGGTCCTCTCACATGCTCAAAAGCTTCACATTTATCTAACTTTTGTGGGCACTATGCTTTTGTCTCTATTACAGAGCCCACTAAGGTAGATGAAGCATTTCTGGAGCCTGAGTGGATTCAGGCCATGCAAGAAGAATTACATCAGTTCGAGCTCAACAATGTCTGGGAACTGGTCGAACGTCCAGATCCTTGCAAGCACAATATCATTGGCACAAAGTGGATCTACCGCAACAAGCAAGCTAAAAATGTCCTTCTGGTGAGGAATAAGGCACGCCTTGTAGCACAATGCTACACACAGGTTGAAGGAATTGATTTTGATGAAACTTTTGCACCTGTTGCTAGACTTGAGGCTATTCACATATTACTTGCTTATGCTAACCATCATGATATCACTTTATCAAATGGATGTGAAAAGTGAATTCCTCAATGGTAAGCTTGAGGAAGAAGTATATGTTGCTCACCCCCCAGGTTTTGAAGATCCAAAGAATCCTAACAGAGTCTTCAGACTCAACAAGGCCCTCTATGGCCTCAAGCAGGCCCCGTGGGCGTGGTATGATACCTTGAAGGAATTCTTCATGAAGAAAGGCTTCAAACCCGGTTCACTCGACCCTACTCTTTTCACTAAATCTTATGATGGTGAATTGTTTGTGTGCCAAATATATGTTGATGATATTATCTTTGGTTGTACTGACCAACGTTATAGTGATGAATTTGCCTATATGATGAGTGAAGAATATCAAATGTCTATGATGGGAGAGTTTAAATTCTTCTTAGGTCTTCAAATTCGTCAACAACGCAATGGCATATTCATATCCCAGGAGAAATACCTCAAGGATGTACTGAGGAAATTCGGCATGCAAGATTGCAAAGGCGTAAAATTCCTATGCCCACAAATGGCCGTCTGTGCACTGATGAAAACGGTATTGACTTTGATCATAAGGTATACCGCTCCATGATTGTCTCTTTATTATACCTACGTGCATCTAGGCCAGACATAATGCTTAGTGTTTGCATGTGTGCTCGATTTCAAGCTACACCGAAGGAATCACACCATAAGGCTGTGAAGCATATTCTTCGATATATAGCTCACACACCAACACTTGGATTATGGTACCCCAAGGGCTCGGCTTTTGATCTCATTGGATATTCTGACTCTGACTATGCTGGTGATCGTGTGGACCGCAAGTCAACATCTAGTACATGTCATTTCCTCAGACGATCTTTGGTCTGTTGGTCCTCGAAGAAATAGAACTACGTATCACTATCTACTGCTGAAGCTGAGTACATTGCCGCTGGTTCTTGCTGCGCTCAATTGATATGGATGAAGCAAACTCTCAAGGACTACGGCGTCAACATGAAGAATGTGCCTCTCTTCTGTGATAATGAGAGTGCCATCAAGATTGCTCACAACCCATTTCAGCACTCGAAGACTAAGCACATTCAGATTCGTCATCATTTTCTTCGTGATGATGTGTTGAAGGGCAATATTTCTATTGAGTATGTGAAGACTGAAGAACAACTAGCCGATATCTTCACAAAGCCCTTGGATGAGAAGAGATTTAGCAAGTTGCGGTGTGAGCTAAATATCCTAGAATCTTCGAATGTTCTTTGAAAAAGACACTCATCCTAACACTTATGCAAAATTGATGACTTAGATGTGCAACACATGAAGAAATGTTTTTCTTCAATCAATGAAGAATAACACTCTTAGTGTGAAGAAATTAACAAAGAATTTGATTCTCAGAACCCTACGATAATTGTACAAGGTGTCTGAAGTCATCATTCTTATACGGTGGGTCACGCCACCACCAAAAGTTGAAATTCCTCAATTCTTCATATTCTTCAACTTTGCACTGTCTTCACATTTTCCGTCGTTTTTCTTCATTGGCTATATATATATATGAGTTTATGTCCTCTACAGTATTCACTTATTGCTAATTCTTCAAGTTGGTTTTTCTGCTAAGTGAATGTGATCGGACCCTTCCCCTCTATGCTATACTCAACCCAAACTATTCACAAATTCTTCATATGCGTTCTATTTGAAACTCGTTCAAAATCTTCACCGTGTCCTTGTCAGCTGAAGAAATTGCGAACGGAACTTTAAAACCTATCTTATCTAAATTTTCAGCTTTGCCGCTCAAACCGTTCCGCATCCCACGATACACTTATCCATTCACCCACGATCGCACATGATCTCCACCTCTCAGTACGTGGGTGACACACGTCAAGCGAATGAGAAGGGTCAGGGGCACGTTCGTCCAATTTCTTCGGGCGAACAGTTTTTCACCGTGGCTATAAATACCCCTCCTTCCCTTCCTCACTTCTTTTACTCCACTCGACCTCTCTCCAGCTCGAGCTTCTCAAACCCTAGCGGCGCCGCTACTTCATCGTCGCCGGTGAGGAAGAGCTTCACTGCCTCGACCTCGTCGCCGACATACTTGCGCCGACCGCGGAAATCTTCACTCCGCCGCCGCCGTAGCCGTCTTTCTCCGCCGAGTTAGGGCATGGAAGATCTACACAGACGAACTTCACCTCTCCACTTCACTATTCGTCGTGTTCTTCATCCAGGGTAATTAAAAGTTACTTTTAGTGCCCTTGTTGATTCGAATGATTATCTACAAAATCTTCAAAGGTGTTTTTCTTCATATCTTCACACAGTAAACACCTCACAAGTCATCTGTTCTTGATTCGTTTCTCTAAGACAAAGAACGCTTAGTGAAATTCTTCAAGACTCATCTGGTCAAATTCCTCAGTTGTGTGGATCTTCAATCTATACAACTCTGGAACCTAAGACAAAGAACGCTTAGTGAAATTCTTCAAGACTCATCTGGTCAAATTCCTCAAACTTGTTCTTTTTGAAAAACCTTCTGAGAACGCATATGACCTCTCCAAATTCCTCGCAACTATACTCTATTCAAGGTACTCATGTCAGCTGCTGAATCACTAGGTTCTCATCAACTTAACTCATTTGCAGCATTCCTCAAAGAAAAGTTGCATACTTCTTTAGAGAATTCGTTTGTTCAAATTCCTCAACTGAAGAAAATGGCTGATGGTAAAAGGCCACAGAAAGGAGGAAAGAGGCCTGAGGTCAATACAACGTTTGAAATCCCTGATGAAATATATGCTGGTACTGCACACCTACTGAGGAAACCAAGAATGAGCGCAAGGTGCGCATTCAGAAGATAGAGAGGAGAGGGGCTAGAGAGTGAAGGGAGTATAGATATGTCACTCCCAAGTACATGAAGAAATTCTCACTCAATCCTCCATGCCCAAGACCTCCATTGGCACCTAGCCAAATAGCTGATCCCACCAACCTCAAGCGCGGTGAGGACTATCGTGATGAATGGGCCAAGCGCCAAGCCAAGTTGGCTAAGCAAGCCAGAGAAGTAGTGAGGAAATTCAATAAAGACTCTGCTGCTGCTGCTGCCTCTGCTGAGGCCTTTGCTATCAAGCCGAAGAAGGCTATGTCAAAGAAGCCTGCACGCAAGCCAAGTGCTTCACCAACAGTGCCCTCAAGGCCAAGTTCCTCAGCAATGCCCTCACGGCCAGAATCCTCAAAGCCCTCACGGCCAATTCCTCATGTTGCTCCTGCTCCCTCAAAATCCTCAGCTCCTCCAAAGTCCTCGGCTGTTCCGACAAAGTCCTCAGCACATGTGCATCTTGCCTCGTGCCAAAGGACTGCAGGCATCTCAATTGCCTCAGGAGCTTCAGCTAGTTCCTCAGCTGCACCTAATTCCTCAATAGGACCCTCTCTCTACTGAAGACAAAGGCCACTGCTGGACGAGGTCCTCGCCCAAGTCCTCAGAAGAAGCAAGTTGCTTTCCAAGTGCCGTCTGAAGAAGACGAAGCTGATGATGATGAACTTGCAGAAATCATCAGAGATAGGCAAGTCAGGCCTGCTAGAGCCAAGGGAACAGATGTGCCACTGCTTTTGGATCCCAAGTTAATCCTCGAATACATTGATGTTTGGCACAAGGACCCCAACACTCCCATGCCTGATTTCAAGTTGACTCCCGGCCAAAGTCACATGCTGACCCATTTTATCCAAGAAGAAAAATGGAAATATGAGAAGGCCAGGAAGATCAAGAAAGCGCAGTACAAAAAGGAGCACTATCTGAAGAAAAACGTTGTCTCTATGACAACTGAAGAACTTGTCACTACTCAATCCGAGATCAAGAAACCCAGTGATAAATTTGACGCATACCATGTTGATTGGCTTGGAGCCAAGGTTTGTTTTGTGAAACTTGCGGATAACTTCACTTCCAATGTTGCTGCCCCAACGCAACAGGAAGTTCCTCAGGCTGAAGCATCCGCTCAGCCGACTGAAGAACATGCCAGCACCACTGATGAAAATCAGGCTGCTGAAGAAAATGTGAGTTCCAGGGCTGATGACTGCATTCCAGTCGCTGAAGAAATTGCTAGGGCATCCACTAGTGGTGCGCCCGAAGAAACTAAAGAAATCAGGGCAACTACATCAGTTGTGCCTGAAGAAAATCAACCAAATCCTCTCCTTCTCCTGCGCCAACACCAACTCCGATCCTTCCATCTGCATCAGATGTGAAGAAGACCAAGGCTGCAGAGCGTGCAACAGTGAAGAAAAGGAAAGCATCAGCTACTTCAGATTCTTCAGCTCCGAAGAAGATGAAGCCTTTGACCAGTTCATTTGCTAATCCCATTGATGTTGTTCCAATCTCAACCATGCCATCAAAGGACCTTGTTCTTTTTGATGAAGAATATGAGATCCCTAGCGGATCTGATGAAGAAAATCATTCTGCTGCTTCGTCAGAGCAGATTGATGAAGAAATTGAAGTGGATACGATCCCTTCAACACCTATCATCTCCTCGCCCATGCCTCAGTTCACAGCTGAAGAGGCTGGCGTTGAAGAAATGGAAGATGAAGATGTGGACGTTGGCTGCTCCACACCTGTAATAAGTGATGAATTCTGGGAAAGTCAGCATCCAAACTCTCCAATGTTCACACCGTTGCAGCAAATACCTCAGTCCCCCGCACGAACTGTTCAAATGGGCTCTGAAGAAACTCACCCCACTTCATCTGTACATGAGGAAATTCCAGCCACTAGTGCTGAAGAAACTACTACTGCTGAACATCTGAAGACGCAGACTGCCACTGAAGAGGAACCAGAAATTCCTTAGCCTGAAGAACCTGAGATTGCGATTCCTGAGGTCGTGATGCAACTCACTGATACTCCTCTGCCAAAGCCAAAGGATCCATTCTCACGCAAGCAAAAGTTCAAGGCAGATGATTTCTTCGACAAGCATGTATTCTTCGAAGACTACAACCCTTATAACTCTGCTCACATTAGGAAGAGGTGTTTCTGGATTGCTAGTCAAGCAAATTTCTATTCCTCAGTGCTGTTCAACAAAGAGAAAATCTTCTACCATGAGCATATTCCTCACGTGGATATGGAATCTCTGCCATGCTTCGCACCAGTCCTCAGTGTTCTTCACGATGCTGGACTGTTAAACTTTTGCTCTGACATCTGCGATTGGAATGAAGAACTGATTCTTCAATTCTATGCAACGCTGCACATCACAAGAGATTCTGAAGATGTGAATTCATGGGTGCTGGACTGGATGTCTGAAAACACTCACTACACTGCACCAGCGTTTGAATTGCTTCATGCCTTACCACTCAGTCCTCCCCTTGAAGAAGCTCGTTGCATCTACAGTGAACCTGAGCTTACAAATCACTACATGCAGGTGCTGATGAAACCTTTGAAGCCAGGTCAGGCACCAAGAACCAAATTCCTCGTGAAGGAATTGCTTTATGTGCCCAGAACTGTCTATCGTATTCTTACGAGGACAATGAGTCCTATCAAAGGCCACGACTCATCTGATGAGGAAATTGTTGGCATCATGAAGAATCTGGTATTCAACATCGTTCATGGCATTCCTGTCAATTATCACGATTTCTTCATGAGGACTCTGGCAAATATTGCACTATCTCCGTTTGAGCTGAAGCCTTATGCATCTTGGATTATGAGATTCCTCAGGACAAGGTCTTCACTCAACTACAAAGCTGATTTTCAGAATCATCTCAGCTACTTGCCCCCGATTGAAGTCCTCAAGCAGACCTATTCCTCAGTTGATGAAGAGGGCAAGGCACCAGCTATTATAGATGAAGGCATTCGTCCATTGGATGGACAGTTTCGCAAAGCTGCCTCTTATTCCACCAATGATGACTCTGCCACACATGACTCTGCCAATGCACCCAAGGCTACTCCTCAAGCCACTGCTCTTCGTGTGATGACTGATCGTGAGCTTCTGCTTAGTCTTCACCAGAAGGTGGATCAAAATCATAAATGGGTTAAGCGTCAGTTTGGTTCATTTCTTCACAACATGACTGCTACACACAATGCAGTGAAGAAAAACCATTACTACCTCCATGAAGTGTTCGGTCGCACCTGGGCCATTCTGTCACATCTGTATGGTGAAGACGATCTAAAGAAAATGGGTCTCAAGGAAGATTTTGACTGGTCTGCACCTCCACCGAAGAAATTCAAGAAGGTCAAGGTTCCTTCCTTAGTGGCTAGCTCATATTCTTCATCGCGCGACACTGATGAAAATGAAGACTTGGACGACACTGCGGCAGGCCCTACTACGACAAACGACCCCAACAACGCTGGCGCTCCTTCCTCAACTTGATATTCTTTCAGGGGCGTTAGTCCTCATATTCGATCCTTTTGGTCATTTGATGACGAAGGGGGAGAATTTTGAGTTAGTCTTCAAGCGGGTCTTTCTATATGGGCGTTTTTTTTCCAAGTTACAACTCTCGTTCTTCTGAGACTTTATTGGATCGAGTTGTAAACTTAAACCCGATGGTGCTCTGATACTCTTGAGACGTTTTTCTGCATGCTTATTCCTCGCTAATATTATTGCACGCATGCTGAATTACATCAGTCACCATATTTCATCATGCATTTCAAATTCTTCACTGTTATATGTAAAATGCGTGTACGAATTACAAGATATAGGGGGAGATCTCCATGATTCAACTCTTCAAGTGTGCATTGCTTCAAAATCAAATTCCTCACTATGCACATCTTCAGGGGGAGTTCCTCTATATCTTGCAATCAAATTCCTCAATATCAGTATTTACACTTTATATGTTTATCCCCGTTGAAAACTTAACCTATATTGTCATCAATCACCAAAAAGGGGGAGATTGTAAGTGCATCTAGTGCCCCTTAGTGATTTTGGTGTATTGAAGACTTATAGGTTAAGGGACTAATGCATTTGAGAGTGTACACAGGTCTATAAGTCTCTGAGGAGTTTGATATTTACAGAGAGAGTCGACCCCTAAAAATGAAGTTCTTCGACTGAATACTTTAAATCTCTGAAGACTTTCTGAAGACTTTGAAAGTGAAGAAATTGGTGTGACCTTGAAGACTTGGTATTCATTCGAGGAACATGAAGTGTGAAGACTTTTGTTTTCGTAGTTTCATTTTCTCTTTCTTGAGTCATAGGAAACACCGTACTGTTAAAGGGGGTCGAGGAAATACTAAGGAAAAATTTCCATGTGATGCTCAACTCAAAATCCTACACCTACCAATCCCTTCGAGTAAAGCCATTGGAAATCTCATACAGTTCAGTCAAATTTCATCAGTGACAGAGACGAAGTTCTTCTCGTCTCTGAGGAATTTGTTCTGACTGTGGAGTTAGGAATTCACTAGTGCGGATTGCCTACATAGTGAGGAAGATGATAGCCCTGAGGATTTTGCTACTCAAAATTCCGACCGTTGCTGTGCTATGCGCCAGCTGTCCCAAAATATCTATCCACCTAATGGTCATATCATTTAAGGGCATTTATGTCTTATCATGTCGGGCTGCTCCCTAGGCTATAAATAGCCGCCCCCTACAACCACTAGCTGGTAGGCTGCTCCGAGAGAAACTGACACTTGTCATTTGAGAGCAACCCATCCTCCGAGGACTTTGAGCGAAAATCATCAAGTGAGGAAAAACCCCAAACCCAAACACCTACAAACCCCAAGTGATTGAGCATCACCGAAGAGATTGATCCTGCATGGATCTGACGCTTGTTACCTTTGAAGACTGTGCTTCTTCCAGACGGTTAGGCGCCATGGTCTAGAGCATCCAAGAGGAATTGTGGATCGTCGAGTGACCAAGTTTGTGAAGGTTCGGAAGTCACCTGAAGACTTACCACGAGTGATTGGACGAGGTCTGTGTGACCTTAGTTCAAGGAGAATACGGTGAGGACTGGGTGTCCTGAGCTGCGTGTTCAGGACTGGGTGTCCGGGACTGTGTGTCCTCGAGTTTAAATACTCAGACCCTCCAACCAGACATACAACTGAGACAACAGTTGGAACTGGTCTACCAAATCATTGTCTTCGCCAAGCTTACTAGTTCTATTCCCTCAACTCGTTCATTTGCTCATAACTGTGTTGTGTGATTGTTCATATCTGTGTTTGAAGACTTTGACGGAAGAATTTATCCTGTGCTTACGCTTCCTGTACTCTGTGCCCGTCTTCATTTCATCATGATGACTATGCTTGTATTTTGTTATGTTTACTTTTGAATACTTATTCCGCTGCTAGTAGTTCTTCGCTAAGAAATTTCCTCACCGGCAAATTCCTTAGTGAAGAATTTCATAAAAATCGCCTATTCACCCCCTCTAGTCGATATAACGCACTTTCATACCGCGACCACCAGTGACGAGGACGATAAAGAGGACAAGCGAAAGCATGGGTCTAATGTCATATTGAAATGGAGGACGTGTATGTGAAAGTGAGGTATTAGTCATGTTTATTATGTTAGAGGCATAAGGGTGAAGACTTTAGCCATGTTCAGTTGGCATGGCGTGTGGGGACCGTTTTCTTCCATTGCAACGCATGGGCATGTTTGCTAGTCTTGTAAAAAAATAAGGAATCAGTACGACTGTACGAGCGATATGTATGTCCCACGATCCGTGGGTACCGCGTCACATAGCTTTTTTCTTAACACAGTATATGCGCAACTGCTCGTATACACGTGCATAGCATACACTCATTTCTATAAACACGCGCGCACATTATACCCTTGTGCACCTTAAAGAGATTGAGCCGTTATTTTATCTTGAGATTTTACGAAGTCACCGTAGGCGCCTCGTAGTCAACAGGAATATCTCCTTTCACTGAACGCGTGTCGCCGAAATTTCTGAAATAAATCCAGAATAAATACAAGCACGAGAACTTGAACCCTGATGGGCTGGGTTATCAATGTCCTTCTAACCATCCGCGTCACATAGCTGGCGAACATGTACCCTCTCAAGAGTGACATGGCCGGCCCAATTCCGCTTTTTTGTGTCTTTCCATCGACTTTAATCCATTTCTATTTTTTAAGGTTTTCTTTGTCTTTTTTATTTTCGGTTTTATTTCATTTGTGAACTGTTTTTCAACTCCCAAAATATTTTTTAAAATTCATGAATATTTTCTAAAATTCTGGAAAAAGATTTGGATTCACGAACATTTTTATATTCAAGATTTCTTTTATATTCATGAACAATTTTCTAAAATCATGAATGAGTTGTGAATTCACAATTTTTAAAATTCATAAATATTCTAAAATTAGTATCCAACTGAACATTTCTTTAGTTTGCATACATTATCTAAAATTAATAAAGTATAGTTAATATAAAACCATTGAAATAAAAAATGAAGAAAAATACATTCACTAGCCTATAACAAGCCTAGTTAATGGTAATGGAATAGAGTAGCCCTAAGCACTGGATTCGACCCTAGTTAATGGTAATGTAAGAGTAGCCCTAAGCATTGCATTCATCATGTTTAATTCAAATGAATAACTATGAAACAAAGGGGAATTCAAAGCCTCATGTTTAATAAGTGCTAAAACCCAAAATAATTTTCTGAATGAATCCAAAATACCCTATTAAACACAAGGATTTTTGTATGAGCTCGTATTAACCATTTGGACTCACTTAAAAATGTTACGGTTTAAAAAAACATATATTTCATGAATTTCAGAATTAAATCATAATGTATTTGAATTGATATTATATCTTTAGAAAAAATTATAATTCTAATAGTCCTGAAGCTTTTTGTAGACTTTGAAAGGTCGAGGAGGCTGCACTTCCATTTTTAGAAGATTTGTCTGTCATTTGAATCTTGAGTTAATTCAAATCATTTTCATTTTCAAATATTTAAAGTTAAAAATAAGAGAGAGAGAGAGAGAGAGAGAGAGAGAGAGAGAGAGAGATTTACTAGCCCAGTTGGCCCAGCCCAGCCCACCAGGGTAGGGTCATCTTCCTCCTCTCAATAGAAGGACAAGAGCGTGTGCTCTTCGCGTAGACATTGCTCCAACACCACCTCATGCTTGCATCCAAAGCCCACTAATGGAGGGATAAGGTCACCACTACCCGGATCAATGACCTCTCCCTGGTCACTTTACCTTCCTCCCCCCCCTCTCTCTCTCTCTATTCGGCCGCGAGAAGCCTTTGTCATCGATTAGCATTTGCACATCCATCATACACCCTTTGCCCAGCCGATGTGTCTTCGAGCACCGCATCGACACGCTCTTCCTCCATGTCGAAGCAATCGAGTCGAATGGCTATGCAATGCTGCCATCCATCCGTATTCTTTATCTACAGTCGCCATGCGCCATCACCCATTCCACCTCCAACAGAGCTTCGCCGACCTAGACTACACTACAAAAAAAAGACACATCCGTGACATTTTGGGCCGAACGAATTTTTTTCCTATCATACTTATGACACTTCTATGACAATAATTATGACAAAACACGGTATCATCATAGATGTGGTGGGGTCCTACTTCTATGACAAAAAGTCATGACAGAAAATGGGCTTTTTGTCCTAGGCGGGCCGGAGACGCAGCTCCATGACATTCTTTGGGCCGTCCATGATGGAAAAAACCGTGGTAGAAGCGAGGGCGCGGAAAATATCAGGGAGTCCCCGGTTACGGTGGGTGGTCGGGGGCCGAGCGATGCGCGTTTCTCTCGTACGTACGCATGTGTGTGCGAGGCGTTGGGCTCTAACTGAACCCGAGCGATTGCACTGCAGGCTACGTGTTACTGAACCCGAGTGATCGATCGATGGCTGTTAACTGAACCCGATCGAGCGATTCCTTCGCTACTACTGCTAACTGAAGCCGATCGATGCTGCCTCTAGATGAATAGTGAGTGTTGCGCGTGGGGGCGGGGGGTTGGATGAACAGTTCCCGGTGGGGGTGGATGAACAGGACCCCGTGGTGTTGCCTCTGGATGAACAGTACCCCAATCGATCGAGCCGGTTGGGGCTGGATGAACAGGACCCCGTGGAGGGCAGGATGAACAGGACCACCCCGTGGAGGGCTGGATGAACAATAGACGGTGGAGGGTAGGATGAATAGTAGCCCGTGGAGGGGTGGTTGAACAGGAGCCCGTGGAGAGGGCTGGTTGAACAGTAGCCGGTGGAGTAGCGCGCGGTGGAGGCTGGATGAATAGGAGCCCGTGGATGAACAGTCGCAGGTGGAGGCTGGAGGAGGTCGACGGTGGATGAACAGTAGCCCGTGGAGGCTGGAGGGGGTCGACAGTGGAGATGAACAGTATCCCGTGGAGTCCCGTTTTGCAGTACGCCACACCCCTCCCGATGAACAGGACCCTTGTTTCGACCGTAGCGCTCCAACACAAGTTCGTTTCCTCCATTTTGTGGTACGCCACACCCCTCCATATCAACAGGACCCTCGTTTCGACCGTAGGAGGTCCGTTTCCTTCGTTTTGCGGTATGCCAGACCCCTACCGATGAATAGGATCCCGTTTCGAACGTGGCCGGTCGAACACAAGGCCGTTTCCTTTGTTCTGCGGTACGCCATGCCTCGTTTCCATCGGCCGTTCCATCCAAGCCTTCCGATGAACATGAAGACGCATTCTGTTCCAACCCAGCCGGTTTGCTCCCCATGAACACGACGACGACGTTGTTTCTCTGTTCCGACCCAGCCATGTACACGAGCCCTGGTCGTACGTATGCGCGAGTAGGCGTTCGAGACCCTGCTTGTATGTACGTACGTGGCCGTATTTTCTTTCTTGCACACTGGTCGTTGTACGTACGTGTACATGCTACGTGTGCGCCTCTACTACGATACGTGAACGCCTCTACATCGACCAGCATGTATGTACATATTCGCGACCAGAATGACAACGCTACGTACGCTTCGACCAGGTGGGTCCCAACTGTCAGGCACTTCCTCGCGTGCGAAGATGTAGCTGGTGGGTCCCAGCAGTTAGGGGGGCGAATCATTTTTTTGCCCGGATGCACTTCCTTGCGTGAGAAGATGTAGCTGGTGGGTCCCGGCAGTCAGGGGGAAACATTTTTTACGAAATACGGTGGCCCGTCCGATGGGTCCCCGCTGTCAGGTGAAGGAATAATTATTTTGCGCGTAATAAGGAGGCACTTCCTTGCTATGGCCGTGGACCCCGCTGTCAGTCTCTCCATGTACAATCCACGTCCGATGGAAACCGTTCCTTGACCATGTTGACCATGCCGCGCCGAGAGCACCAAGGAGGTGGACGACGGCGAGGCCTAGGAAAGGGACAACGCGGAGCCAGGAAAGACGTGGCACTGGATGCCCACGCGTAGAGGAGTACGATGGTTCACTGGTTCACTGCGGTGTGAGGCTGCCGTCGCCGCAGAATAACAAGGGGTGTGGGTGAGTAGAGGGATGGCCTAGCCAGCGGTGGGAGTAGTAGGGGGCAGTGAGGCCTCCGCCGCATCGCAGCCGGCCACGGGAGGCAGGAGCACAAGGCACGACCGGCGCTGGTTTGGGTAGCTGGAGCAAGAAGACCAGAGGTTGAAGAAGCACTATGGCCGTTGGATTGACATTGTGCGGTCACTAGAGCTAGAATCGTTCATATTGACTAAGTTGACAAAGCACTCCGTCCCCGTCACCTTAGTAGGCCCACAAGTAAGCCTCCCACCAAGGTGGGTCCCAACTAGCAGCAGGAGTATTCATTTTTTGTGCGTAATAAGGAGGTACTTCCGATGCGTCCGTGCTGACAGTGGGGGGGGGAACGTTTTTTTTGGGAAATACGGTGGCCCGTCCGGTGGGTCCCAGTAGTCAGGGGGGAAACATTTTTTTTGCCAAATACGGTGGCCCGTCCGGTGGGTCCCTGCTGTCAGGTGAAGGAATAATTATTTTCCGCGTAATAAGGAGGCACTTCCTTGCGCCTGCCGTGGACCCAGCTGTCAGCCTCTCCATGACAGTACTCTTCCGATGGAAGTCATTCGTTGACCATGTTGACCATGCCGCGCCGAGAGCACCATGGCGGTGGACGACAGCGAGGCCTAGGAAGGGGACGATGCGGAGCCGGGGAAGACGCGGCAGTGGATGCCCACGCGGAGAGGAGTACGAGGGTTCACTGGTTCGGCTGCGGTGTGAGGCTGCTGTTGCCGCAGAATAACAGGGGGTGTGGGTGAGTAGATGGATGCCCTGGCTAGCGGTGAGAGTAGTAGGGGGCGGTGAGGTCTGCACGGGAGGCGGGAGCAGGCGGTCCCGCCGGCGCTGGATTTGGCGGCTGGAATAAGAAGATTAGCGATTGACGAAACACGACGGCCGTTGGATTGACATCCAATGGTTACGTCTGCTAGAATCGTTTGTTGGTGTATATAATAACTAAAAAAATCTTGCATACGCGTCAACTTAATAGGCCCATAAGTCAGACCATTCCCTTTTTTAATAATCTATATATAGCTCATTGTGACTTCTTATGCAATTTATTGCAGTCCATTTTTTGGTTGGCCAGGACAATTTCGCATATTTCCGTGGATTTCAAACTATTTTTAATACCGAAATGTCGATCCGGATTTAAAGTACTTTGAAGATATATTTAAATTAGGTTAATGCTCACTGAAATAGGAATCGGAAAATGTGAAAAAATTCAGGAATTATAAAGTAATTGCCAATTTATCATCTGTTTTTATATTTACAACCCATTTCATATTACTTTCAAGATTTGCAGGTGTCTTGAAAGAGTTGCAGCCCATCAGGGCGTAGAAAAATAAGTAGGCCTGGATTGGGTATTCTTCAGAAAAAATAAACTGGGCTCATTTTCACAAAGAAAAAATAGCTGGGCTGGTCACATGGTGAACATAAAATATAAACCTGGGCTAGACGGGCCACAGCCCAGTTCAAACCCTGCTACGTCTCAACAATAACAAAAAAATACTGCTCGGGCTACTACGTCCCAGTTGTCACCCGATCTTGTGCTGTACTCTTGTCTATTGACTATATACGCTCACAATGTCATGGGTCCCAGATGTTAGGAAAACACTAGGAGGAAGCATTTTATTTTTCCATACGCTGACATGGTGGGCCCTAATGTCATCCTCTCCACGTACTTCTGCCGATTCCTGTTGTTTGTTGACCATGTTGACAACGCGAGAGGGCGGCGCCGCGGCGAGCGCACCAAAGCCCGCGGAGGACGACGGCGAGGTCTTGGACGTCGGCGTTAATGATTTAGGAGACGGTGGGGTGGCGATGCATGCGCTGAGGCGAAGCCAGCCGTGGGAGGTGGAAGCAGGCGGCTCCGCCGGCGCTGGTTTGGTTTTGGCGGCTGGAGGAAGACATGACTGAAGAAACACGACATACTGTAAAAGCAGCAGGAGTACTTAACAACCTTAACTGAAACCAGCAGGGGCACTTAACAATCATAGCTGAAAGCAGTATGAGTACTTATATAGGTTCAACCGTACAAAGCATGCCTCGAACAGTGCTACTTTGCCTATAGTTAACCAAGGGTGAGGCCGCCAAGCCCCAGGACAAGGCCCATGCACCACCCCGCGCATCCACAACCTTCTGAAAGCGGCTTCATCTCGCAATGTGGTCAATAAACTGGATATTCACTTTAGATCCATGGAAAAGCAGGAACATAATCTTCTGTCCTATTCTCCAAGGTGGACGGGCCTTCATTATTTGAGACCACCCATGAATAAGTATCTTTTCACCTCCAAGGGGAATGGAGTAGGTCGACATAAACATCATGTTGTGACCAAGCGCAAGTCTAACCCGACCATGGTCAGGCATCTATATAGAAACAATAGAACTGGGCAGTTTCTGTTTCAAGAAGATCACAGCTGTAAAACCGTGTATAAGCAATAGTTTATGAACAACATATATAACAGAAAATAGCTCGTACCATAAGTTTCTCGACACAGTTGGACATGTTCAACGAGTGCAGCAGTGGCACACATATCCCACGTGACCTTCCACCATTGAAATGTCCCACAAGGACCTCAAGATGATCAATAAAGTGTAGAAACTTGTGGATGTCGTCCCAGTCAACTTCAGTGCCATCAATAACAGCCGAGTTGTTACAGAATAACAAACGAGCAGCCTGCTTAACTCTGCGAAAACCTACACGTGCCACCAATTATAAGAAAATATTAGTTAGAAGTAGCATCTTCGTGAGAGATTCGTTGCTACTACTAAAGTTAAATTGTGATCAATTAGATAGAAATAGGTGGATTAAGAATTAATCGAGGTAACAAGCAAGAACCAGATACAAAACTAACATGGATGAACAATTGGAACGACGTTGGGGTGGAAGATCGCAGTGAAGATGAGACTAGGTTCTGCTATTTCCATCAACATTCGTGCGCCAACTTTTAGTCCGTAACACTTGAGAAAGTTTATCCAAGTTCGGCCTTAAATAAAGCAGCGGTCTTCTTGGTTCATGAACCCCAATCGAAACTTATATCCATGGCTTGTCTTCACTATTACCATTAAACTGGTGTATTCAATTATGGCAAGGCCGAGCATCTCGAGTACATGTGTTCTGGCAGAGCAAGGAATGCATTGCAGGAAAAATAATATGAGAACACAATGTATTTCCTATATCAAAATCTAGAAATACTTTCCTCCTTCACGTCAGTGTTGACCATGGTACCAGTACCTTTTATCCAAATATAGCAATCCAAATTTCCAAATTAGTCGACATCATGTTCAAAAAACCCCACCCTCCCGGATAGAAAAGACGATTCTAGGAACATACTATGTGCATTTTAAAATCCTGTGTTAGGATGAGAAGGAACAAGTGTGGCATCTCGCCGAGGGCGCAGAAACCTATAGGGTCCTCACACTTTGGGAACTGCAAATGAAACCAGTAGGAAGAAAAATGCATCAAAGGCGGCGGCTGCCATCCTAGGAGTACCCGCGACCAAGGGACTTGGATTTATCGGGGATGGATGAAGAATTCGTACCAGGTTCTCCATGAGAAAACCCTATGCAATCGCCGAGCGGGGGTTTTCTTTGAACAACCAGACAAGGGATAAGGGATTCAGGCTGAGTGAAATATTGCCGCTTCGTCCATCCAGCTTACTGCTAAAGCTGGAAAGGTGGTTTTTTTTTGTGATTTGATGGCTCATTGGGCATTAATGCGGCGCCATGACCGGGGTGTGTCTACCCTGCAGTTGTGCACTCTAATTTGGAGCATATGGCATGTGGACTCCGTTGCCGGATGCCCCACATATCAGCGCAAGGAAGTAGAAAGACAGGAGTAACTAGTTATTACACATAAATATATTTTTGACAGAGAGATATTCCCTCTGTAAAGAAATATAAAGATCTTTTATATCACAACTTTATACATAAGAAAAATCAAGGGGAATATATATATATAACATATATAATTATAAAAAAACAGAGTTTTTTTAACACAGGATAGACAAGTTGGTGATGATGGTGTGCCTGTCATCCTGCAATATAGGCCGTCCGATTTATATCTGACGGATAGGAAGGAAATTATGGCAATTTTGCAAAAAGATACCCACACACCTCTCCGCATTTGCAAATAAGGCCTTCCCTCGTTTATCCTTTTCTCTCACAAGATAAAATACTCATACAAATGCATCTTGATATTACGTGCAACACACGGGCATTATGGGGGTTTAGCTGAGAAATACTCAGACAGGCTGACGGTTCTGGACTTTGGGCCACAGGCCGGTGGGCCTGCATGTTTGGGGGCCCATGTGTTCTACCTTAGCGCTTTTCATATTGCAAGCAGTCGGTATGGCACTGGTTTTAGATGCTGTCGCAAGGCAAATACACAAAATTGAATAAAGCACAACAGCTGTTGGAATGAAATCAAACGACAGTTCCTAACAGCAATCAGAGTTGCAATTTTATCATTGATACTATCGTACTACTTATACACACAGGACACTTGTTTCACCATGCCGAGTATTACATCGAAATCTCTCGGCGGATAGATCAGTTCGGTAGTACTGAAGAATTTCAAAGTTGATTTGGACCAGCTCTCCTTGCCGAGAAAGTTCGATTTTGACATTATCCCCTACCGCAAGATATGATTTAGATTTGAACATTGACCATCCTTTAGCATCAATCATCATGCGAACATCCTTTGTACTTACGGTATATTGAGCAGGTTCATTCACACCAAGGCTGCACATGGTAAGAGAAACTTGGCCACTGTCGCCCGGATTGTTGAACGACTCCCTCATTGCTCTAGGAATTCTCTGTTTGCAAACAAGAAGACATACCCAAACAGTTAGATCAACACAGTGAATCATGTGAAACAACATGGAAATAAAAAAGAATGGAACACTTGGGCGGCCAATGCTTACCAAGAAGGTGGACATGTCGGTTTTTGTAAGGACTTTGGTATATGAAGTGTGAACTGCATCCCAGTCTGTTGCCGTTGCAACTGCTCGTTTGGTTGCCGCTGCACGGGCTGGAGCAGATGCAAGTGCAAGTGTTGGTGTAGGTGCCGAAGCCGCTGCTGTTGCCGGAGATGGTGCTCCTCGTAGAGCTGGTGCCGGTGTCGATGCCCGATCCTCTGGTAGATCAGCCTGATCCACTGACGCAGTTGGTGCCCAATCCTCAGCTAGATCAAACTAAGCTGTTGCCGCTGTCAGTGCTAGAGCAACTGCCGGTGCTCGATCCGTTGCTGAAGGTGTGGTACCGATGTGCGAGATAGAAGTGATCGTGTCTGGTCTGCTATGATCAGCTTTCTAACTTGACTAGGCTTCGTGACTGTGACACAGTTTTTTTCTTCATTTCTTTTAAACGCGAGAAGGACTAATTGTGGCATTTTTGTTAAACCAAACTGCAGTTCATCATAGGGATTTAGCTTGTACTCAGACAATAGACTGATCCATTTTTTTCCAGTAATATAAGTGATGGACAGTGCCTTCGTTACTGACACGACATAAGAAGTGAAACCTGCAAAAATAGCCATCGTAGAGCAAACCAAACAGTTTATTCTGTGATGAATGTCACATGGCAAAACCCGCATTGTAAAGTTGCAGGAAAAGAAAGAAAACATGACATTAAATCAATAAGATTTAGACAATAAATTAATAAGATTTACTTGATGTGACACGAGTGAATACTTACCAGGAAATCACTATGTTGAAGTACTAAACACAAGATTGATCGTCCAACTACGGGTGGCATGCAGGGGCCCCGCCTACTCCCACAAGCAGGACAGTCAAAAGGTTGTGACAAATCGTATGGACCGAACATCCATGGGGCTGGAAATCCTGATGGGTGCGATAGACCCTGCAATGCATACAGATATTGGAGTGTAACCATAATTGATAAACCGTCCTCACAAAAAAGATGATCTGGATACTTCAAAATATACAGACTGAATTGAGTGGACATGCATTAACATAGACCGTTCTCAGGACTGACCACACACCAAAAGCGGCAGTACTAATAAACAATAGATGGTTCACAAACACAAATCAAGTACTGAACAATAGTACTTACTACAGACAAGCAGGGTTGCACTAATTAAACACTTCAGACTATTTCTTGCCACTGACCTATGGGATGAACCCCGCATAACTTACTAGGCCATGGACTTCGTGAGAGATGTCTAGATGCACCATCACCATCTTATCAACCTTGGAGAACCTAACAGAGTGGTCTTTCCACTCATAAACATGATCATGAAGACAGGCCGCATCAGATATGTTGGGAAGCTTTACAAGAACCACACCCTTCGTAATCGAAGGCACAACCAGGAAATTGTTGTGGTCAAGTACAGCCTTGAGAACACGCCTGACAACAATGCTACAGGAAAACACTAGTTCAGGACACGTGGCGACAAGGACACAACAGCTGGATAGTTTAGCAGTAGAACTCATCCTCAGGTCTTCCAGTTCACGCGACATGACTTTGAGAACTTCATCTCCACCGCGGACCTGGTTCTAATTCAAACAGAAACCATATTTTATTACTACCTCCGTTTAGAAATATAAGATGACTTTCGATATTATACTCCATATATGACTACATATACGCACAGAAATGAGTGAACAAAGACACTAGAACATGTCTTCAAAGGCATGAGAGTAGAGGGATTACTTGCAATATCCATAACACAAGTTACTGAGGGAAATATACCCTCTTCAAAGGTAGCATTGATGTTCATAAAGTACTCCCTCCGTCCCAAAATTCTTGTCTTAGATTTGTCGAGATACGGATGTATCAAGTCACATTTTAGTATTAGATACATCCGTATCTAGACAGATCTAAGACAAGAAATTTGGGACAGAGGGATTAGTTGAAAGTAATCTATAAGAAATCAGTGTCAACCTCTCACATGTTTTGGTCAAAAGAGGAATTTAGAACCGTCATTTGGCACACAAAAATCATATGCAAGATCACCCAGAAAGTTGTACTACTAGTACTAGTACTGCGCGTTAGATAAAAAAACACGATCAAGATCGAGAAAAAGATCGCCAAGAAGAGATATTACCTGGACTTGCTTAATGAGGGATCCTGGAGAGGGGGGCTTGGACAGGGCGATGGCTTTGAGCTTGTCTGCGGTAGTCTCAGTGGGGTGCTTGCGCTTCTTCGTACCATGAGCCTCGACAGTTTTGGCTAGAGCCATAGACATCACTTCGGTCGGTGCTCCAGCGTCCATCAAGCAACTGTCAAATAGAAAAAAAAGAAAAAAAAACCATAATCACAAACCAAAAAGAAAAGAGAGGGAGTTATAGGATCAGTCTTGGGGTTGCAAGACCGAGCCTTGGCCAGAATCAACACCATTGATGCACTCACCTTTCCTTATTTGGGAGAGAAGAACAATGGAGAAGCAGGTCGGGGTTTTCTTGAAGAAATGTGGAACAAGATGAGGGAGAAGCGAGGGTTGGGTAGAGAGGAAGCTGAGAGAGAAGAGTGAAATGATGGTTGCTTCGTCCGTCCAACTTACTGCTGGAAAGGAGGGGGTTTTGTGATTTGACAGCTCATTGGGCATTACTGCGGCGCTTCGATCGGGGTAGTCTACCGTCACTCTACTACGGAGTAATTTAGTGCATGGATGGTGGACCCCGATGCTGGCTGTCCCACACGTCAGCGAAAGTGAGTACTTTAGTGCATGGCTGGAGGAGGATCCGCACGGTAGAGCGCGTCCACTGTTTTTTGAAGAAAAAAATGATTACAGCAAGCGTCTCCACTCTTACGACGGAGGAGTGTGAAACAGGGCAGCCACTTGAACATACACAGTGCTCCTACTACTAGGCATGTGCATTGGTTCATATGTCAGTACTACATAATCTTGTTGCTAGTGTAGTAAGATATGACGACAACAAATGATGTTGTGCGCATGTCAACTATATGAACAGTAATGTAGTAACATAGTACCGCTTTCTCGACTGTCCGGTCGAGAATGAACGGTGAGATCAATGTTAACAGAACTAGGTCTACAGCGCACGGAGAGTACGGTGCTACAGTACTCCACGAAACATGAACCATATGAAGCACAAATAGTGTTAGGCGGGGTGTATGAAGGGTGCACGGGATGGGAGCAAAAGTTCCCTTCTCGGCCCACTTTTGGGTGTTTGGCAGAGTGCATGAAGGGTGCATGAGTCCACACTAGTAGGTTAACACAAATACACGAAGAGGAAACAACTACTCCGTCTAGGTGTGTAAGTCATCTTACGTTGTGCACTGCGACCAAGGCGGAGAGGAAAACAAGAAAACTTAATGTCTTTTGCTAATTAATAGCATTGCATGCAATGAACTAACCACTGCATGTCATGTTTTTTAGTCTCAAGTCATTAAAAGCATGCACGGCCCACGTCTCTTATTGGTTGATATGTCACAAAACAAGAAACAATGAGGGAGTTAATGTGCCGTGCCTAAGTGTTTTGGGATTATTTGGTTTTCGTAAGGTGACTTACACACTATATTGAGATGAGAATGCAACCAAACACACCCACACACTTTGTGCTACAGTGACTAATCTGCACCATCTGAGTTTGATCCAACGGTCATGTTGCGCCGAGACATGGACATGCCCATGCAGAGGGCGCCTAAACACCACCGAAGTCCCTCTGCTTCTCGAGGCGCACGACATTGGTGATGCAGGGGGTGAAACAGCTGAAAGGCAGTGCAATCTACGGGAAGACGGAGGGAGCCAGCCGAGGAGCGGGGAATCTTTTGGTTTTCACCATGGTAAAACACCAGTCAACGACTTCTCACATCAGGGAGCAGTGGGTTTTATAGGCGGAGTAGTCGTGACTAATTGCTGCCGCGCCTGCCCCCGTCAATCAAAAAATTAAAAATCCTGCCGCACCTGCTCCCGTCAATCAAAAAATTAAAATAACTGCCGCACTCAAACACCAGAGCAACGCTGCGGTGGATGTTTAAATTTACCTGCCGGCAAGTAGATAAAAAAGAGGTGAAAAAACAAATGTGGTGACGGCCTAACTAATCGGTCGAACTAGCCTAACTAGCTAGCCACCGTGCTTCACTAATGTACTCGGCGGGAAAAGTGGTCTTTCGTGATTCGACTCATTTATTTACTTGCTTCGGCAAAAACGCGCGATAGGGTGTCCCACGTCAGGAAGAATATATGCGTGCACCACCCGGGAGGACCCCGAAACCACACGGTAGGGTGTGCCATGTCTCGGCACGAAGGAAAAACGTGCGTGTAAAAATTTACTGTATCAGACGTAGTACCTATGGTTTGACCTCGGGACCCAGCCAGTCGGTCGAAAACACCCCACTAGCCACACAGCTTCATCATGCTAACATGACACGGAGGATAGGTGTGGTTAGCTCCGTCTGGACTAGCCACAATGTCTCTTGTTCTAGGCGATTCTTCTATTTTCCAATCTTTTTTTATTTGTAATAACACCAAGGAAAGCTAGCGTTGCTCTTCGTATGTGCCCATGCAAAGGTTAGATGATGGAGAGAAGAGAGAGATCGCAGACCAGGGACCCACCAGTAAGTGAGTCAACGGTCATGCACGTGTAGACGAGGCACTCCCTCTACTCTACTCAACGTAATACTGTATAAAATCAAGTTATGGGACAAAGCCAACAACCGTTATTGTTTCAGGCGATCGACTTACGCTTTGTAGTCCAGGTTGCCAGTTCGAATCTCGTCTTTCATATTTGTTAGTTTTAGGTCCAAATTTTATTAATGACAAGTGGGACCCCCGTGTGTTGTTCCGATATTTCAGTGTAGGATGGTTTGTTTGAACAAACACTTTGCGCGGTTAGACAAGTAATGACACAAGTTACATGTATTTTGCAAGTTTATGAACAAAAATGACAGCGGCATAGAATATCACATCCACCCCGCAGCTTAGATGCTATGGTGATATGAGTTTTTACACTGTTGGGAGTGAGATCCAATGGCTTGGGAGTAGTCTTTGTAATTATGCGCAATTTCCAAACTCTCCAAAGGTTTTTTTACAAATAAAACATTCAGGCCTCGTGTGTGCCGCTGCATCTTGGATCCAACAGCTCCTCGTTGCTCATATTAGGTGCTCCCCGTAGCTTAATTACCCGCTATAGTGATATGAGCATCTAGGTCGTATGATCATTGATCAGATGGCACATGCGTAGTACTTGTACTTTCTGCGCAATTCCCAAACTCTCTCAGCCGTATATTGCAAAAACATTCAAACCTCCTACTGTGGGCCGTTAGATCTCCGTGAACTCGTATCACCATAGAATCTACGGTGCGGGAGCACCTCATATTCTTTCGTGCGAGAAAACATAAGGTGCTCTCGCAGCTTGGATGCTACGGTGATACGAGCTTCGAGGTCGTTTGATCTGAGATCCAATGGCATCTGAGCAGTCTTTGTGCTTGTAAGCAGTGGCCGAACTCTTTGGGGGCTTTTCTACAAAAAACCATTCGAACCACCGAGGAGGCGTTGGGTCACAAATCCAACGGCTCCGAAGAGCTTGTATCACCAAAGCATCTAAGGTGTGGTAGCACATGATATTCTTACATACATGAGAATATGATGTCCTCCTTCATCTTAGATGCTACGGTGATACGAGCTTCGAGGTCGTTGGATATGGGATCCAAGCGCATCTGAGTAGGTTTTGTACAAATTGTGTGCAATTCTCAAACTCATCAAGGTTTCCTGTAAAAATATTAAGACATATTGTGAGCTGCTATATCTCAGATCTACAAGCTCCAAGCAACTCGTATCGGCATATAGCATAGAAGGTATGGGGGCAAATGATATTCTCCCGGGGAGGAGGGGTGGCGGGTGCACAACCAATCGGTGGTTGGGAGGGTGGGGACAAATATAATCTAAACAACCGTAAACAGAGCTTCACAATTTTATCTAAGGTGGAGGGGTGACACCCGACAATCGTAGTTCCGCCTAATTAAACACAACATTTGCATCTACTGTAGTACTAGACTTAATATTCATGTTTTAGTTTCATGTTCGTTTTAAATATTGAATTGAGGACCATGTAAGTCTTATATTTTACTCCCTTCGTTCCTAAATATTAGTGTTTTTAGAGATTTCAAGTGGACTGGCACATACGGATCTATATAGACATATTTTAGAGTGTAGATTCACTTATTTTGCTCCGTATGTAGTCGCTTGTTGAAATCTCTAAAAGACTAATATTTAGGAACAGAAGGAGTATTTTTGAATTTGTGTCATACATGCATGGTTTGGAAAAATAGATGCACTATACTTATTGGATTGTTGTTGTGTTCGTGTGTGGGTGTGTGTGTGTGGGGGGGGGTCATATTCTTGATAATACAAAGTTTTCTCACCTCCATGTGTTCATCTTTTAAATTTGAATTTGCATTGAAAAACTTAGTAGGGATACCATGAAATGTGAAATCCACGTTGAGATCACTATATCACAAACTCACTCTAATTCAACAACTCGTCATAAATCAATTACCATGTTGAGATTAGTATTTGCAAGGAAAATACGGGCATTGTAATACACATAGATTCATTCAGCAACTTAAAAGGTTCCTTTCGTATTCTCGAATGGTAGGACCCAACGGCGTACCAGCCAGACCTTGGCTCGTGTTGATCCTAAAAAAAATAAAAAAAACCGGGCTCGTGTCCTTATGATGGCGTGCGTGGTACACACATTAGGCAACCCCAACCGGTCGAGCCTCCGCGCTTCGAGTCGAAATATCTGCGGCCAGAATTCCAGCCCTAGGAAATTCCCCTCATGTCTCGGGTCCATAATGACTACCGATGAACAATGGAGGGATGCTTTAGTAACAAGAAAACGTTGTGTTCAAAAAAAAGTAACTAGAAAACGTTACCTACCGTGCCGAGCACGGTTCAATTCCCTCGGTCGCCGCTCGCCAAGGTCACCCGTCAACTGCATTGCCTAGTACTACTACTACTACTACAGGATGAGCACAGAATTGAGCCCTTTTTTCCCGTTTGTTCGTGCCTAGTACTTGAGTTAATATATCAGCCAATGGACTGGTACAGAGGGATTATCCTTTTGCTCTGCTATATAACTTGTTTGATGTCTAACTAAGCAAAATGTTTGACCAAATCCTTTCTTAAGAAATACAATAGGACAGATGTATGGCTTGAAAATTTATTGCATGATGTAGGTTATGATATTGTTTCGAATCTTGGATCTTTAATTTCAGAAAATCCAAAAGTGACCATAAATTATTGAAACTGAGCATGGTCACATGATATGGCACAAATATTACTTCGTAATTTTTTTCTTCAATTTGAGACAAGCTGCTTATGACAAGTTGCACAAATGAAGAGCCAAGGTATTTTGGAACAAAGACCTATCACGTTAAGGCGAACGCTTTCACTATTGAAACCGTGGGCGTTTACGTGCCGCCACGAGTCCTGCTTCTCATCGGCAGGTGCCGTCCGAGCAAGCGTGGGAGTCGACGGGAGGCGTGCGAGCATACCGCTGCGCCGGCTGACAGGGAGGCATGCGAGCAGACCGTTGTGCAGGCTCACCGGGAGGCGAGCCCTTTGACCAGGCTCCGCCACCCACCTTCGTCCCAACTGCTCCCACTTTTAATGTCGCTGGCGCCGCAGTTTAAAATCAACCTTGCACTACCCGGTATCGCTACAATCTTCTCTCTTCCTCTCCGATTCTCCTGTCGTCTACCTCCAACCAGCCTGACCTAAACGTACGCCATGCCGCATCACGATGGTGTGCCCTTAGACTTCCAGTTTCCTAAGGAATACACCCAATCGGAGTCTCAAGAACATAAGGCGCTTTGGGATGAGCTTGAACTGGCCTTGCGGGAAGACACCGCGCCTGTCCCCGCTCCCGTTCCGGCTCCCGTCGCCCCGACTGCGCCAGCGCCCATCCCGTGGCATTGATGGGCTGGGAGCCACACATTGTCACCGAGCTTGATGCCATAGGGTTCCACGAGGTCCCCGCCGACTTTCACGCGACCGTGCACCTGCCAGCGCATGCGCCTGCGCGTGCACTGACGCGCACGCCCGTGCCAGCGCATGCGCCTACGCGTGCATTAACGTGCGTGCCCGTGCTGGTGGTCGTGCACACGAAAGTCTCCGCCGCGCTGTTGACAGCGCCTGTCCCCGCGCGGGTGCCAGTGCCCCCCTCAGCGGCATGGATGGCCACCGTCAACCGCTTCCTTGCACCAACGCCATTCGCCTCCTCCCGCCAGTTGACTCGCTCCTGGAGACCGAAGTCCAGAACATTGTGGCCTTCCTTGAAGCTAGGGCCAATGTCCAGGAGTACACCAACAACGGCGCAAGACGCTGCCATCGCCTTCGGTCAGTGGCCCGACGACACACAGAGCACGACAGAGGAGCCGCTTCCCACTGCAAGACGCCCTCACTGCTGCCGCGTAATCTAAATTTGCCATGAAAAACATTCGGATTGCCATGCTTAAAATCCGAACGTTTATCATTTCTGTTTATTTTAGATCGATTGTCATATAGTTTAGAATTGGAGTCAGACTGAACGAAATCTATGGTTTGATCGATTGAATGTTCTGCTAGAGCCGTATGAAATTAAATATAAAACGTCATCAAGCCACATGTATTCCTTGTCGTCCAACGACCTAGACTGCTTCAATGTCGAGCGCTCAACACATTTAGCGTGCAGTTAATTTTATGCCAAAAATAGTGCTAATCACATAATAACACGCAAATAATATCCAACTTAATATCCGCATGCACTTAATATACATCCAAATTAACGTGCATTGCACGTACACACTGACTAGTGCTGCTAGCAGGTGAAACTGGTGCCGTAACTTATGAATGCGTCCAGATATGGTCAACGGCAACATCGCCCGTGAGTTGTTCGTGTTTGCACGTGCGTCTAAACGCAGAAGGGGAGGAGAGAGAGAGAGCACACATGGAACCCACCAATAAGTGAAGGCGAATAGTACTAAAAATAATATTACATGTTATCAATTAAATAGGCTGTGGTAATATAAAAACATTATGTGAACAAAGGGAGGTACAACAAACATTGCCGTTCTACGTATGTTGCCTATTGACGTGCGGCTTGAAGGCCCTGGTCGCATGTTCGATCCTCGTCCTTTATTTTTTAATTTGTATATGGGTCCAAATTTGTTTCATGACATGTGGGCCCCTCGGTGTGTAGTTTGTAGCACTTTAATTTGTGGGTCCAAATTTGTTCCATTCCAAGTGGACTATCGGTGTGTAGTTTTGTAGCTTATTTATAGTAATTAAAGAGAATAACAGAGTTTTTTGCAATAATACCATGGTGCGATGTTGAAGGAGAGAAAGGACGTGCGAGAGAGCGATGACCGAGCCAGAGGGAAATCAACTAGGGGAGTTGCGGGGGTTGCAACGGTGTTTCGAGGAGTTGTGGGCCGAATGCTACTGAAATATAATCTAAACCAACCGGAATAAATGCCTACACAAATTAATCCAAGGTTGGAGTGCCCCTCGCAATGTAAATAGCTCCGGCTTTGCGAGGGATGGAGAGGTAGCTTCAATGTGTGGAAGATACGACGTGAGAAAGTGAGGTCAATCGAGAGACATATAGATAGAGAGACAAAGTGAGTGTGGTCCCACATTCATGGAACAAATATATCTGCTCTGGAGAGATATTGTCCGATTGAGCTTTTGGCAAGGGTGAGGGCTGTAAGATAGAGCTTGAGAGATGATCCAGTCACAGACGTGTAGATATATTTTGTGCGTGGGAGGAAGCAAGGTCGATCGATCACATAGGGTCATCGTGCGATCGAAAGAGTGAGACGGGTTGGAGAGAGTGAGCTAGATAGACAATGTGCATGAGAGAGTATACAATATGAATAAGTCGAATTAGGCTCAAACATGGTGATATATCATTTTTGTCCGAGAAAGAGCGAGGTCAATCGAGACATACAAAGAGAGATAGAGAGAGAGGGAGAGAGAGGGAGAGAGAGAGAGAGCGAGCGTGGCCAGCCATGAGGTCGAAAGAGTGGGGGCGGCTTTGTTGGACTGACCTAGATAGACGATCTGTGTGAGAGAGTATAGAGTGTGTCAATCGAGACCCGAATAGGTAGATATATCATTTGTGTGTGAAAGAAAACGAGGTTAAATGAGACTCAGATAAAGAGAGCGAGATTGAGCGAGTGTGGCCCGCCGTGCGGAAGAAAGAGTGAGACAGTCTCGAGGGAGTGACCTAGATAGACAACGTGCGTGCGTGCGCACGAGAGGTTGGGGGGCTAGATAGGCAATGCATGTATTTAGCGCGAGAGAGTGAGAGGGAGAGGGAGAGAGAGAAAGAGAGCTCAGCATGGGGTGCAATGGCGGGTGTGTGAGGTAAATACATTTCGTAACAAAGTGGAAAAAGGGGGTTGTGTAGTTGAGAGAGTTAGAGATCGAAACATGGAGAGAAAGAATGGATGTGTGTTGGAAACATATAGCTTCCTAAGGTGGTTAGGAGAGTAAGATTGACCGATACAGGAAGTATGTAGCATGTGTGCGGGTGGTGATGGGGTTATGTACCTAGGGTAGGGTCATGGACCTGATCCAAGTAACTTACCCCAAGACATCCTTAGAAGAGGTCGCCTTCCAGTCGACCAATGAGGACTCACTCGACTGGTCTGAAGGACTCGACCATGAAGACTCACTCGACCACCAGGAGGTCAAGAGGCACTCTGCACTGCAACGGCCTGTAATCAAGTAGACTTTATGATAGTAAAGGCACTTTATGTGGGGCGTTACCAGTAACGCCCCAGACTTAACTCACCTTAAACCCTCTCCTACGTGGGCTGGCTGGGGTCCTGGCGCACTCTATATAAGCCACCCCCCTCCACAGGCAGAGGGGTTCGGCATCTTGTAATCCATACATTCATAATCCACTCGACCGCCTCCGGGCTCCGAGACGTAGGGCTGTTACTTCTTCCGAGAAGGGCCTGAACTCGTACATCCTTTGTGCTTACAATCTCTCCATAGCTAGGACCTTGCCTTTCCATACCTACCCCCCACTCTACTGTCAGGCTTAGAACCACGACAGTTGGCGCCCACCGTGGGGCAGGTGTTTTAGCGATTTTGTGGAGAAGTTGCGATTCTTCCGAGTACTCTCATCATGGTGTCTGCTGGAGTTTTGATCAAGGGCCAAGAGATCCGTCTCGGCACTCTCACCTTCATCGCCGACGACTCCGCATGGCTCCAGGAGGCTCCACTCGACGTAGACGCGCTCCCCGTCCGCGGTGCGACGCACTTTCGCGCATGTGTCCGCGGCGTTCTGCTGCGCCAACCGTCGACCCAGTATCGGTCGGCTCCTCCATCATCCACTCTCCCGGTCTCCCGCCAGCGCAAGCGCTCAGGCCGGTCGAGGCTTCAGCGATGGGTGAGTCACGCGGTGGCTCGCCAATCGGCCACTACACAAGTTGCGGCAATCGAGCCCAACGAATCTCTCTACGGCTTGTTCGATCAGTCGACTGGCTCCGGAGAGACTGCATCCGAGTGCGGAAGCAGTGATCCAGCGGCGGAAATCTTGATGGTTGACGGGCCCCACAGCCCTCCTGGCTTCGCCCGTGGTGGTGGAGCAGGTGACGGCGGCGACCCTGCACGAGGCTACGAAGAGTACCAGCCCGAGCCACTCGACTCTCTGCAAAGAGAAGAGCTTCGCCGCAGGAACGAGGATCCCCTGCGTATTCCCATCGCAGGAGAAACCCCCGAGGCTCGTGCTTTGGAGGAGGCGCGTCTGGCCAATTTGGCCGAGCGCACTCGACTGGAGAACCTTCAGCGAGCACTCGACGAGCGCGCGCGGCAACGAGTTCCCGACACCAGTCGACGTCAACTCTTCCCGCCGACTCAGGTATATCGAACTCCAATTCAGAATTTAGCAGCTGCGACCCGTATAGCAGAGTCCATTCAGCCTTCGCAGTCGGAAGCTGGCAGAGGTTTGCTGCAGATCAGGGATCTGCTCCGGGCAGCAGGAGATCAGAATTCAGCCGTGTCTCAGTCGCGCAACAGGATTCACAGTCGATCCGTCACTGTGAATACGGTTCAGTCGGCTCACAGCCCCAGATCGCCTCCGCGGCGCGAAGGGCGTGAGAATCGGCGAGATCAATATGGCGACAGACTCGATCGAGATGATAGGCGTCGAGTGCCCTATTCCCCTCCGAGGGGTGGGTCTTACGCTCCTCGGCAGCCGGATGATAGGCGTCAGTACAGTACAGGGTGTAGGGTTCCAGTTGACCCCAGAGAGCCAGGCTTCGACGCGCGATCCATTATCGTGCAAGGGTTGGTCGACCGGAACAGAGCCCATCGAGGCGCACTCGACAGAGATGTACCCACGAGCAGTCGAGTACATGTTTCTGGTCCTGAATGTTTCAGCAGAGCTATCAGAGCCGCAGTTATCCCCCCCCCCAATTTCAGGTTGGCAACAGGAGTCAGCAAGTTCACTGGTGAGTCTAAGCCTGAAACTTGGCTTGAAGACTATCGAGTGGCAGTTCAGATCGGTGGTGGGAACGACGAGGTGGCCATGAAGCATTTGCCCCTCATGTTGGAAGGTTCTGCCAGGGCATGGTTGACTCAATTACCTCCTAGCAGCATTTACACTTGGGAAGATCTGTCCCGAGTGTTCGTCAGAACGTTTGAAGGGACTTGCAAGCGACCAGCGGGATTGACAGAGTTACAAGTCTGTGTGCAGAAAACTAATGAGACTCTCAGAGAGTATATTCAGAGGTGGATCACTTTGCACCACACTGTAGAAAATGTCTCTGATCATCAGGCAGTATGCGCCTTCAAAGATGGCGTCAAGAACAGAGAACTGAGTTTGAAATTTGGTCGAACCGGTGACATGACCTTGAGTCGGATGATGGAGATTGCTTCCAAGTACGCCAACGGCGAAGAAGAAGACCGACTCCGTAGCGGCAAGCACAAGCCGAGTCAGTCGGAAAAAGGAAACACCAGTCGGAAACAGAAGCGGAAGGCTGAACCGGCAGCTCCTGGAGAGGCTCTGGCCGTGACTCAAGGAAAGTTTAAGGGGAAACCAAAAGGATCCTGGAACCCCAAGAAGGTAAAGGATAAAGAAGGGAATGACGTGATGGATATGCCGTGTCATATTCACACGAAGAAAGATGAAGAGGGGAATATCATTTACCCAAAGCACACCACTCGCCAATGTCGACTCCTGATCCAGCAGTTTCAGGGAAAACAGTCTAAGGACAAGGAGAAGGAGTCGGACAAGGCCGAAGACAAAGAGGACAGTGAGGGAGGATATCCGCATATCAACTCCACTCTGATGATCTTTGCAGATGTGGAAAGCAGAAGTCGACTGAAAGTGATTAACCGAGAGGTGAACATGGTTGCCCCAGCAAAGGCAAATTACCTGAAGTGGTCTCAAACACCCATCACATTCGACCAATCTGATCACCCGACTCATATTGCCACCCCCGGGAGGCAAGCTTTGGTGGTCGATCCAGTTGTCGAAGGCACTCGACTGACAAAGGTGCTGATGGACGGTGGAAGTGGGCTGAACTTATTGTATGCAGACACATTGAAAGGTATGGGCATCCCGATGTCCCGACTGAGCACTAGTAACATGAGCTTCCATGGAGTTATACCAGGGAAGAAGGCCGAGTCACTCGGCCAGATAGCTTTGGACGTGGTGTTTGGCGATTCGAAGCATTTTCGCAAAGAAAAGTTGACGTTTGAGGTCGTGGATTTTCAAAGTGCATATCATGCCATTTTGGGGAGACCAGCCTATGCACGGTTCATGGCTCGACCATGTTACGTGTACCTCAAATTGAAGATGCCCGGTCCCAAAGGGGTGATCACTGTCACCGGTGATAGGAAGAAGGCAGAGGAGTGCTTTCAGAAGGGCTCCAAGATTGCCGATTCCCAAGTGACAGCGGTCGAGTTCGAAGAATACAAGCAAAACGCAGATCCGAGTGACTTGCTGCGATCCAAGAAGCCCGCCACAGAGTCTGCTTTCCAGTCGTCCGGTGAGACGAAGCCTGTTCACATTCACCCGACCGATCCCGAAGCAGCTCCGACCCACATCTCCACAACACTCGACCCAAAATAGGAAGAAGCGCTCATCCAGTTCCTCCGTGAGAACTGGGACATTTTTGCATGGAAGCCCGCTGACATGCCAGGTGTTCCCAGGGGACTGGCTGAGCATCGCCTAAGAGTCGACTCGTCTGCAAAACCAGTCAAAGAGCATCTTCGGCGGTCCGCCGTCCAGAAGAGAAAGGCCATCGGTGAAGAAGTGGCTCGACTGTTGGCGGCAGGATTTATCCGAGAGATATACCACTCCGAGTGGCTCGCTAATGTCGTCATGGTTCCTAAGAAGGACAAGTCGCTCCGAATGTGCATTGACTTCAAGCACATCAACCGGGCCTGCCCGAAAGATCACTTTCCTCTCCCCCGCATAGATCAAATTGTTGACTCGACCGCGGGATGCGAGAGGTTGTCTTTTTTAGATGCTTACTCCGGGTACCACCAGATCCGTCTGTACGGGCCCGATGAGGTAAAAACAGCTTTCATCACTCCATTCGGGTGCTTCTGCTATATCACCATGCCATTCGGCCTCAAGAATGCCGGAGCCACATTTATGCGAATGATTCAGAAGTGTCTACTCACCCAAATCAGTCGGAATGTGGAAGCTTATATGGATGATATTGTTGTCAAGTCACGAAAAGGTTCCGACCTGCTCGCTGACCTCGCCGAAACATTTGCCAACCTCAGAAGGTATCATATCAAGCTCAATCCATCAAAGTGCACATTTGGAGTTCCTGGTGGCAAGTTACTCGGTTTTCTCGTTTCCGAACGGGGAATCGATGCTAACCCAGAGAAGATAGGCACTATTCTCCGAATGAAACGCCCTGTGCGAGTGCACGATGTCCAGAAACTTACTGGATGCTTGGCCGCATTAAGTCGATTCATCTCACGACTCGGTGAAAAGGCATTGCCTCTTTACCGACTGATGAAGAAGGCTGACAAGTTCGAGTGGACTCCAGAAGCTGATGCAGCGTTTGCCGAGCTAAAAGCTATGCTCTCCACCCAGCCGGTGCTTGCTGCTCCAATCAGCAAAGAGCCTCTGTTGCTCTACATCGCAGCCACAGGACAAGTCGTCAGTACTGTGCTAACGGTCGAGCGGGAAGAAGAAGGAAAAGCTCTCAAAGTTCAGCGCCCAGTGTATTATTTGTCTGAAGTCTTGACTCCATCCAAGCAGAGATATCCTCATTATCAGAAGCTTGTGTATGGAATATACATGACCACAAAGAAGGTTGCTCATTATTTCTCTGACCATTCCATCACAGTCGTCAGCGACGCTCCACTATCAGAGATTTTGCACAACAGAGATGCAACTGGTCGAGTGGTCAAATAGGCGATTGAACTTCTTCCCCTTGATATCAAGTTTGAGGCAAAGAAAGCCATTAAGTCCCAGGCGATAGCAGATTTCCTCGCCGAGTGGATCGAACAACAGCAGCCGACTGAAGTTCACTCGGAACATTGGACCATGTTTTTCGATGGCTCTAAGATGTTGAATGGTTCCGGTGCTGGGGTTGTCCTGGTTTCCCCCAGAGGAGATAAGCTCAGATATGTGCTCCAGATTCACTTTGATTCCTCCAACAATGAGGCAGAATATGAGGCTCTCCTATATGGGTTGCGCATGGCCATTTCACTCGGCGTCCGTCGCCTAATGGTCTATGGCGACTCGGATTTAGTGGTCAATCAGGTGATGAAAGAGTGGGACGTGAGAAGCCCAGCCATGACTGGATACTGCAATGCGGTGAGGAAGCTAGAGAAGAAGTTCGAGGGGTTGGAGCTCCATCATATACCCCGACTGAAAAATCAAGCAGCTGATGATCTAGCAAAGATAGGTTCCAAGAGAGAAGCCATTCCGAGTGGTGTGTTCTTGGAGCATATACACACTCCGTCAGTCAAAGAGGATCCTTTCACCGAAGAAACTCCGCAGCCCAAGAGCGCCATAGATCCGACTGAAGTTGAAGTCCCAGCGGTGGTCGACTTGGTCATGGAGGTTTTGGTGATCATTCCTGACTGGACGATTCCGTATGTCGCATATATCTTGAGGAAAGAGCTTCCGGAGGATGAGGAAGAGGCTCGACAGATCGTCCGCCGATCTAAGGCCTTTACCGTAATCAAAGGACAATTATATAGAGAAAGCGTGACTGGAGTCGGTCAGAAGTGCATAACACCAGAAGAAGGTCGACTCATCCTCAATGATATTCACTCGGGGACCTGTGGTCATCATGCGTCCTCTCGGACCATCGTGGCCAAAGCATACCGAGCCGGATTTTACGGGCCCAAGGCGAATGAGATGGCAAAAGAGATAGTAGATAAGTGCGAGGGATGTCAGTTCTACTCGAATATGTCGCACAAGCCTGCGTCAGCTTTGAAGACCATCCCACTCGTCTGGCCTTTTGCAGTTTGGGGGCTGGACATGGTGGGTCCTTTAAGAACAGGACGAAGTGGCTTCACGCATGTACTGGTGGCGGTCGACAAGTTCACCAAGTGGATCGAGGCTAAACCAATCAAGAGCCTTGACACCGGTACTGCTGTTAGCTTCGTCAGGGAACTAATATTCAGATATGGAGTCCCGCACAGCATCATCACGGATAATGGGTCGAACTTTGACTCAGAAGAATTCAGAACTTTCTGCAACTCCCAGGGCACACGAGTCGACTACGCTTCAGTCGCCCATCCGCAGTCGAATGGACAAGCAGAGCAAGCTAATGGATTGATTCTCAAGGGACTGAAGCCTCGACTGATGCGTGATCTCAAACACGCGGCTGGAGCTTGGGTCGACGAACTTCCATCTGTACTCTGGGGACTGCGGACCACGCCTAATCGGTCGACCGGAAGAACTCCATTCTTCTTGGTCTATGGAGCTGAAGCAGTCTTGCCGAGTGATCTTCTCCACAATGCTCCTCAAGTTGAAATCTACAACGAAGCAGAAGCTGAACAAGCGCGGCAGGACGCAGTCGACCTTTTAGAGGAAGAAAGGGAGATGGCTCTGATCCGCTCGACCATCTACCAACAAGATTTGCGTCGTTTTCATGCCAGAAATGTGAGAGGTCCAGCCTTCCAGGAAGGGGATTTGGTTCTCCGAATGGATCAGCTCAAACCACACAAGCTTGCTCCTCCTTGGGAAGGCCCCTTCATCGTCACTAAGGTCCTCCACAACGGGGCGTACCGTCTTTACAACGTCGAGCATAATATCGACGAGCCCCGAGCTTGGAACGCGGAGCTACTCCGCCCATTTTACACTTAAGTTTTATCACTCGGATGAGTTGCAATAAAGTACTTCTGTAACTCATGGACATCGAAATAATAGTGTAGTACCTTGGTAATTTCAGTCACTTTTTATTTTTGTCCCCATAAAATTCCCACCCAGTGGGTGGCTTAGCCGCGAATCCGTTTCGCCTAAGTTTGTAAAAATCCTACCGAGTGGTGAGCCAGACTCTCACTCGGAGGCTTAGCTGCGAATCCGTTTCGCCTAAGTTATAAAAATCCTACCGAGTGGTAAGCCAGCCTTCCACTCGGAGGCTTAGCTGCAGCCTCGTGCTCGCCTAAGTTATAAAAATCCTACCGAGTGAAGAGCAACCCTCTCACTCGGGGGCTTAGCTGCAGTCCAAGCACTCGCCTAAGTTGTGAAAATCCTACCGAGTGGTAAGCCAGCCTTCCACTCGGAGGCTTAGCTGCAGCCTCGTGCTCGCCTAAGTTATAAAAATCCTACCGAGTGAAGAGCAACCCTCTCACTCGGGGGCTTAGCTGCAGTCCAAGCACTCGCCTAAGTTATAAAAATCCTACCGAGTGAAGAGCAACCCTCTCACTCGTGGGCTTAGCTGCAGTCCAAGCACTCGCCTAAGTTGTGAAAATCCT